>NW_028163191.1:0-26015 GCF_964263955.1 Coregonus lavaretus | reverse complement strand
GTTTATTTGCCACGTGCCGAATTCAAGTGAAGTCACAATATCAGAGGACAACTCAGATATCTCTGTGTGTGTACATGTTTTCCTACTTTATCAGCACCAGAATGTCCTGACAAGTCACCAGAATGTCCTGACAAGTCACCAGAATGTCCTGACAAGTCACCAGAATATCCTAACAAGTCACCAGAATGTCCTGACTAGTAACCAGAATGTCCTGACAAGTCACCAGAATGTCCTGACAAGTCACCAGAATGTCCTGACTAGTCACCAGAATGTCCTGACTAGTCACCAGAATGTCCTGACTAGTCACCAGAATGTCCTGACAAGTCACCAGAATATCCTGACAAGTCACCAGAATGTCCTGACTAGTCACCAGAATGTCCTTACAAGTCACCAGAATGTCCTGACAAGTCACCAGAATGTCCTGACAAGTCACCAGAATGTCCTGACAAGTCACCAGAATGTCCTGACAAGTCACCAGAATGTCCTGACAAGTCACCAGAATGTCCTGACAAGTCACCAGAATGTCCTGACTAGTCACCAGAATGTCCTGACAAGTCACCAGAATGTCCTGACAAGTCACCAGAATGTCCTGACAAGTCACCAGAATGTCCTGACTAGTCACCAGAATGTCCTGACAAGTCACCAGAATGTCCTGACTAGTCACCAGAATGTCCTGACTAGTCACCAGAATGTCCTGACAAGTCACCAGAATGTCCTGACAAGTCACCAGAATGTCCTGACAAGTCACCAGAATGTCCTGACAAGTCACCAGAATGTCCTGACAAGTCACCAGAATGTCCTGACAAGTCACCAGAATGTCCTGACAAGTCACCAGAATGTGCTGACAAGTCACCAGAATGTCCTGACAAAGTCACCAGAATGTCCTGACAAGTCACCAGAATGTCCTGACAAGTCACCAGAATGTCCTGACAAGTCACCAGAATGTCCTGACTAGTAACCAGAATGTCCTGACAAGTCACCAGAATGTCCTGACAAGTCACCAGAATGTCCTGACTAGTCACCAGAATGTCCTGACTAGTCACCAGAATGTCCTGACTAGTCACCAGAATGTCCTGACAAGTCACCAGAATGTCCTGACAAGTCACCAGAATGTCCTGACAAGTCACCAGAATGTCCTGACAAGTTTATTTGCCACGTGCCCAATTCAAGTGAAGTCACAATATCAGAGGACAACTCAGATATCTCTGTGTGTGTACATGTTTTCCTACTTTATCAGCACCAGAATGTCCTGACAAGTCACCAGAATGTCCTGACAAGTCACCAGAATGTCCTGACAAGTCACCAGAATGTCCTGACAAGTCACCAGAATGTCCTGACAAGTCACCAGAATGTTCTTACAAGTCACCAGAATGTCCTGAAAAGTCACCAGAATGTCCTGACAAGTCACCAGAATGTCCTGACAAGTCACCAGAATGTTCTGACAAGTCACCAGAATGTCCTGACAAGTCACCAGAATGTCCTGACTAGTCACCAGAATGTTCTGACAAGTCACCAGAATGTCCTGACAAGTCACCAGAATGTCCTGACAAGTCACCAGAATGTCCTGACAAGTCACCAGAATGTCATGACAAGACACCAGAATGTCCTGACAAGTCACCAGAAAGTCCTGACAAGTCACCAGAATGTCCTGACAAGTCACCAGAATGTCCTGACAAGTCACCAGAATATCCTAACAAGTCACCAGAATGTCCTGACTAGTAACCAGAATGTCCTGACAAGTCACCAGAATGTCCTGACAAGTCACCAGAATGTCCTGACTAGTCACCAGAATGTCCTGACTAGTCACCAGAATGTCCTGACTAGTCACCAGAATGTCCTGACAAGTCACCAGAATATCCTGACAAGTCACCAGAATGTCCTGACTAGTCACCAGAATGTCCTTACAAGTCACCAGAATGTCCTGACAAGTCACCAGAATGTCCTGACAAGTCACCAGAATGTCCTGACAAGTCACCAGAATGTCCTGACAAGTCACCAGAATGTCCTGACAAGTCACCAGAATGTCCTGACAAGTCACCAGAATGTCCTGACTAGTCACCAGAATGTCCTGACAAGTCACCAGAATGTCCTGACAAGTCACCAGAATGTCCTGACAAGTCACCAGAATGTCCTGACTAGTCACCAGAATGTCCTGACAAGTCACCAGAATGTCCTGACTAGTCACCAGAATGTCCTGACTAGTCACCAGAATGTCCTGACAAGTCACCAGAATGTCCTGACAAGTCACCAGAATGTCCTGACAAGTCACCAGAATGTCCTGACAAGTCACCAGAATGTCCTGACAAGTCACCAGAATGTCCTGACAAGTCACCAGAATGTCCTGACAAGTCACCAGAATGTGCTGACAAGTCACCAGAATGTCCTGACAAAGTCACCAGAATGTCCTGACAAGTCACCAGAATGTCCTGACAAGTCACCAGAATGTCCTGACAAGTCACCACAATGTCCTGACAAGTCACCAGAATGTCCTGACAAAGTCACCAGAATGTCCTGACAAGTCACCAGAATGTCCTGACAAGTCACCACAATGTCCTGACAAGTCACCACAATGTCCTGACAAGTCACCAGAATGTCCTGACAAGTCACCAGAATGTCCTGACAAGTCACCAGAATGTCCTGAATAGTCACCAGAATGTCCTGACAAGTCACCGGAATGTCCTGACAAGTCACCAGAATGTCCTGACAAGTCACCAGAATGTCCTGACAAGTCACCAGAATGTCCTGACTAGTCACCAGAATGTCCTGACTAGTCACCAGAATGTCCTGACAAGTCACCAGAATGTTCTGACTAGTCACCAGAATGTCCTGACTAGTCACCAGAATGTCCTGACAAGTCACCAGAATGTTCTGACAAGTTACCAGAATTTCCTGACCAGTCACCAGAATGTCCTGACTAGTCACCAGAATGTCCTGACTAGTCACCAGAATGTCCTGACTAGTCACCAGAATGTCCTGACTAGTCACCAGAATGTCCTGACTAGTCACCAGAATGTCCTGACAAGTCACCAGAATGTTCTGACAAGTCACCAGAATTTCCTGACAAGTCACCAGAATGTCCTGACTAGTCACCAGAATGTCCTGACTAGTCACCAGAATGTCCTGACTAGTCACCAGAATGTCCTGACAAGTCACCAGAATGTCCTGACAAGTCACCAGAATGTCCTGACAAGTCACCAGAATGTCCTGACAAGTCACCACAATGTCCTGACAAGTCACCACAATGTCCTGACAAGTCACCAGAATGTCCTGACTAGTCACCAGAATGTCCTGACAAGTCACCAGAATGTCCTGACAAGTCACCAGAATGTCCTGACAAGTCACCAGAATGTCCTGACAAGTCACCAGAATGTCCTGACAAGTCACCAGAATGTCCTGACTAGTCACCAGAATGTCCTGACTAGTCACCAGAATGTTCTGACAAGTCACCAGAATGTCCTGACAAGGTAGGAAAACAATACTTTTTTCATGTCCTGAATTTGTTAAAATGATATTTTAGGCTTAAGGGTTAGGTTTAGGGGTTTGGGGTTATGGTTATGGTTAGGGTAAGGGTTAGGTTAAGGGATAGGAAAATAGGATTTTGAATGGGAATACATTTTTACTCCCCAAAAAGTTTGAAAATTCACGAAAATCCACAAGCACATAGTCAGACACACCCACAGTATAGCATATCAGAACCCTATTGCACTATGAAGGAAATAGGGTGCCATTTGGGAAAAAATGACAGTGAGTAAGAAGTCGTTTTAGTCAATAGGTGTTTAGGGTATTAAAGTTACTTTTTCAAAATGCCTCTGCTGCGGTAATGACATTGTTAATGTGAGAAACCCAAGGTGACGCCAAGAGCCAAGTTCCTTAGCAATCATCTAACAATAACCCATGATGGGTGCAGTTATATCTACTTTGAGACAAATGTTTTTGCATTGCAATTACAATGTTTTAATTGCATTACAATGTTTTTCTGTAGTACAGGTTCACGTGAATGCCCCCAACTGTGTATGGCCCCTGGGATTCCCTCTCCCCTCTTTTTGCTGAGATGTGTCCAGAGGAGGACTTTTAAAGATGTTCATGTGGGATACTTTGATAGAGATGATTGGCCCAGTGTATCTCAAATTGTCGTTACAGTTGCGTTTCGACAACAGATACTGAGGTTGGCTCCCGATGGTAATATGGCAGGCCATCTTGGGGTCAACAAGACGTACGACGTATCTTGCATAACTTCTTCTGGCCTGGTCTGAAAACAGGATATTGTGGCTTACTGTGGACGGGGTAGTAAACCGAACCGAGCTGTACCAGTTGCACCTTTGCAGGGTTCTGGTGGATTGTGTTGGTCCTTTGCCCAAAGCAAAGAGTGGTAACCAGTTTCTCTTAACCATTATGTGCACTGTCACTTGTTTCCCTGAGGCCATTCCACTTTCCAGGAAAATCACGAGAGGAAAGTTAGTACGTACAGTGCATTCGGAAAGTATTCAGTCCCCATGACTTTATCTAGATTTTGTTACGTTACATCCTTATTCTAAAATTGATTAAATAAAAAAAAATCCTCATCAATCTATACACAATAACCATAATGACAAAGCGAAAACAGGCTTTTAGAATTGTTATTAAAAATAAAAAACAGAAATACCTTATTTACATAAGTATTCAGACCCTTTGCGATGAGACTTGAAATTGAGCTCATGCGCATCCTGTTTTAATTGATCATCCTTGAAATGTTTCTACAACTTGATTGGAGTCCACCTGTGGTAAATACAATTGATTGGACATGATTCGGAAAGGCAACCCCTGTCTATATAAGGTCCCACAGTTGACAGTGCATGTCAGAGCAAAAACCATGCCATGAGGTTGAAGGAATTGTCTGTAGAGCTCTGAGACAACATTGTGTCGAGGCACAGATATGGGGAAGGGTACCAAATAATGTCTTCAGCATTGAATGTCCCCAAGAACACAATGGCCTCCTTCATTCTTAAATGGAAGAAGTTTGGAACCACCAAGACTCTTCCTAAAGCTGGCCGCCCAGCCAAACTGAGCAATCAGGTGAGAAGGGCTTTGGTCAGGGAGGTGACCAAGAAGAGATGGGAGAACCTTCCAGAAGGACAACCATCTCTGTAGCACTCCACCAATCAGGCCTTTATGGTAGAGTGGCCAGACGGAAGTCACTCCTCAGTAAAAGGCACATGACAGTCCGCTTGGAGTTTGCTAAAAGGCACCTAAAGGACTCCAAGACCATGAGAAACAAGATTCTCTGGTCTGATTAAACCAAGATTGAACTCCTTAGCCTGAATGCCAAGCGTCACGTCTGGAGGAAACCTGGCACCATCCCTACAGTGAAGCATGGTGGTGGCATCATCATGCTGTGGGGATGTTTTTCAGCTGCAGGGACTGGGAGACTAGTCAGGATCGAGGGAAAGATGAACAGAGCCAAGTACAGAGAGATCCTTGATGAAAACCTGCTCCAGAATGCTCAGGACATCAGACTGGGGCGAAGGGTCACCTTCCAGCAGGACAACGACCCTAAGCAAAAAGCCAAGACAACGCAGGAATGGCTTTGGGACAAGTCTCTGAATGTCCTTGAGTGGCCCAGCCAGAGCCCGGACTTGAACCCGATCGAGCATCTCTGGAGAGACCTGAAAATAGCTGCACAGCGACGCTCCCCATCCAACCTGACAGAGCATGAGAGGATCTGCAGAGAAGAATGGGAGAAACTCCCCAAATACAGGTCTGCCAAGCTTGTAGCGTCATACCCAAGAAGACTCAAGGCTGTAGTCGCGGCCAAAGGTGCTTCAACAAAGTACTGAGTAAAGGGTCTGAATACTTATGGAAATGTATAAAAATAAATAAAACCTGTTTTGGCTTTGACGTTATGGGGTATTGTGTGTAGATTGATGAGGAGAAAAAAACAATTATATTTTAGAATAAGGCTGTAACGTAACAAAGTGTGGAAAAAGTGAAGCGGTCTGAATACTTTCTGAATGCACTGTATATTGCAGGAGTTTCCCCTTGAAATCAGACATCTCCGTGGTAAGGACAACTTGGTTGCAGATTGTCTTTCAAGTGCAGGCAGTCCAATAAGTTTTGTGTTTTGTGTTTAGCCAGTGTGTAGCTCACAATTTATTTTGACTGCACGTTTTGGAGATGAGTTTTGGTTTGGTTGGGCTCGTGCCAAGGGGATGTGAGTTATAGAAATGTACATGATTTCACCCCTGTTTCTCAAAAACGTCAGAGTTTTAGGCTATACAAAAAAAATATAATAATAAAAAGATTATAAAGAAAAAAAGTGTCTATATATATATATATATATATATATATATATACAGTACCAGTGAAAAGTTTGGACACACCTACTCATTCAATGATTTTTATTTATTTTTAACAACAAATATCATGAGTGTCTTTCAGAACCCCCTCCTTAAACCCCACCTGTTTCGTTTTGGTTGTTGTCAGTGACTCTTTGTTAGTTCTCCCTTCTATTTGAGTGAAGTTTTTTGGTTTTCTTGCTGGGGACCGTCACAATAGATCAGTAGTATTTTCCTTCAAAAGAACAGCAGCCATTAAAGCTTTGACAGACCACTGTAAGGGACTACAGGTTTAATAAATAACATTAAAGCTGATCACGTCTTCATCCAATGCATTGATCATCAGAGGGCCATATGTCTCTACCACCCTCTTCCTCCTCCCTCTTCCTCCTCCCTCTTCCTTCCTCTACACCAACTTTGCCTCCCTCCCACCGTCTCTCTCTCTCTCTCTCTCTCTCTCTCTCTCTCGCACTCTCCTTTTCTCTCTCCCTCTCTCCTTCCCTCTTTCTCTTTTGGTCTCTCTCGCTCCCTCTCTCTATCTCGCCCTCTCTCCTCTCCCTCTCTCTTTAGTCCCTCGCCCCCTCCCTCTCCCCCCTCGCTCTCTGTCCCTCTCCCCCTCCCTCTCACTACCGCCACTCTGTTTTTCTCATTTTTCTTTTGGTTCCTCTCTGTCTCTCTCTCTTCCTCCTCCTCTCTCTCTCTCTCTTCCTCCCTCTCTCTCTCTCTCTCTCTCTCTCTCGCTCTCTCTCTCAGAAATAACTGCACCATCTTCCAACATGTGGAAGCATCATCATCTCAGATAGTTCAGTTCACACCCTGATAGAGCTGCAAGACATACCACTAAAAGTGATAATCCACCCCAAGAAATAAAAATCATGAAACTCGTGTCAATTTGGCGAAAGCCTATGTTCTACAGTATCAGTGGGTAAAATAATAAATTCCCCATGACTTAACTTCTAAGTGTCTGTCTGTGAAATCAGGAAATTGTGTAGGAACTGCATGGTTCTTGGCACACTATCACATTTCATAACGCTTTAAAAACAATTACCTGCACTCCAGATCACCATATCAGCAAATAGATAGCATGGGCATACTTGTCTATAACACATCCATCCATTTATATCGTCATGACAAAGCATATATTTTTCTTAGATGTGTTCAATCTAAACAGTACTAAATTATTCAACTCAGTTTCTCCTTCTTGTGGCTGTGGAAGGGAAGAGCCATTGTTGCCATAGCAAAGTACTTGCTCTAGGCAGATAGACTCCTAAATTGATAGTGCAGTTTATTTAGCCGATTTTACAGCTAGCCAACTACTTCACATGCTGATATTGACTTTGGTATTATTGTGCGTAGCTACATTTGCAAGCTAGCTACCTAGCCAGCCAGCCCAGAGAGAGAGAGAGCATTGCATTGTGGGTTTTTGTAGTCTACTTGAGCTGCAACAGATTTCCACAACAATTTTCACGTCGCTACCAACCTTGTTATAACGACAATATGAAACATTTGTTTGCAAAAAATATTGTTATTTAGCACTAATATGTCACCCTAAAAAAATGCTGACTTGTTTGGTTGATGCAACTGCTGGGTTGCAGCCATTGGGTCACTTACAGTGGGGGAAAAAAAGTATTTAGTCAGCCACCAATTGTGCAAGTTCTCCCACTTAAAAAGATGAGAGAGGCCTGTAATTTTCATCATAGGTACACGTCAACTATGACAGACAAAATGATGAAAAAAAATCCAGAAAATCACATTGTAGGATTTTTAATGAATTTATTTGCAAATTATGGTGGAAAATAAGTATTTGGTCACCTACAAACAAGCAAGATTTCTGGCTCTCACAGACCTGTAACTTCTTCTTTAAGAGGCTCCTCTGTCCTCTACTCGTTACCTGTATTAATGGCACCTGTTTGAACTTGTTATATCGTATAAAAGACACCTGTCCCCCACCTCAAACAGTCACACTCCAAACTCCACTATGGCTAAGACCAAAGAGCTGTCAAAGGACACCAGAAACAAAATTGTAGACCTGCACCAGGCTGGGAAGACTGAATCTGCAATAGGTAAGCAGCTTGGTTTGAAGAAATCAACTGTGGGAGCAATTATTAGGAAATGGAAGACATACAAGACCACTGATAATCTCCCTTGATCTGGGGCTCCACGCAAGATCTCACCCCGTGGGGTCAAAATGATCACAAGAACGGTGAGCAAAAATCCCAGAACCACACGGGGGGACCTAGTGAATGACCTGCAGAGAGCTGGGACCAAAGTAACAAAGCCTACCATCAGTAACACACTACGCCGCCAGGGACTCAAGTCCTGCAGTGCAAGACGTGTCCCCCTGCTTAAGCCAGTACATGTCCAGGCTTGTCTGAAGTTTGCTAGAGTGCATTTGGATGATCCAGAAGAGGATTGGGAGAATGTCATATGGTCCGATGAAACCAAAATATAACTTTTTGGTAAAAACTCAACTCGTCGTGTTTGGAGGACAAAGAATGCTGAGTTATATCCAAATAACACCATACCTACTGTAAAGCATGGGGGTGGAAACATCATGCTTTGGGGCTGTTTTTCTGCAAAGGGACCAGGACGACTGATCCGTGTAAAGCAGGGGTGTCAAACGTCCGGCCCGCGGGCCGGATCAGGCACGCAAACGGGTGTAATCCGGCCCGCGAGATGATTTTGTAAAGTATAAAAATGAGCTGCAATTTTTCAATAAAAGAAACTGCTGTTCCAATTGTGTCCACTGTATGCCGCAAAGGCAATTGTGTTAAGCAAGCAAACTGTTTATACCGGGTCAGAGCAAATAGGTCAAGCAAGTGCAGCCAGTCCGGATGAGCTACTTTGTTTTGCCCGCAATATTTATTACGGCTTCTACTTTTAACATTATGTGCTTTGGCACCCTCATTGCCCCAATATGTCTCTGTCAAAAAAGAGAAAAGTGGACGCAGAGTGCAGAGTGTTCCAAGAAAAATTGTCATCCTTCTATTTATTCACGGAATTGAATGGGAAAGCTGTATGTTTGGTGTGTTCACAGCATGTTGCAGTGCTGAAAGAATATAACCTTCGTCGCCACTATGTGAGTCTTCATGCCGACAAATATGACAACTTTCAAGGACAGCGGAGAAGAGAGAAGGTGAATGAACTGTTGGCGGGTCTGAAGAAACAGCAGTCTGTGTTTACTCACAGCCGAGACATCAGTGACGCTGCAGTGAAAGCTAGCTACCTCATTGCTAATGAAATCGCAGTGGCTTCAAAACCATTTAGTGAGGGTGAATTTGTAAAAACATGCATGATGAAGGCAGCAGAGATTGTGTGCCCTGAAAAGCACCAGGCTTTTGCAAATATCAGCCTGACAAGAAACACAGTTGCAGACAGGATTTCCGATCTTTCAGTGGATTTGGACAGCCAGTTGAAGCAAAAAGTAAAGTCATTTATTGCGTTTTCGGTTGCAATTGATGAAAGCACGGACATTACAGATGTTGCACAACTGGCCATTTTCATCCGCAGAGTTGATGACACATTGACCGTCACCGAGGAGTTCGTGGAGTTGGTGCCGATGACAGATACAACGACAGCAGCTGATATTTTCACTGCACTCGTCAGCACGCTGGACAGGGTCGGAGTAGACTGGTCCCGCGCTGTCAGCCTGGCTACGGATGGTGCGCCCTCAATGATCGGGAAAAAAGCAGGCGTTGTGACAAAGTTCAGAGAGAAAGTGCAATCTGCAAATGGAGGACGTGATTTTTTGACTTTTCACTGTATTTTGCACCAGGAGGCTTTGTGTTGCAAGTCATTAAAGATGGATAACGTCATGAAGGTGGTCATCCAAACTGTTAATTTCATCCGATCCAGAAGCCTGAATCACCGTCAGTTTGACAGCCTTCTCAGAGAGAAAGACCACATCTATGGCCTGCCATACCACACTGAGGTAAGATGGTTAAGCCGAGGTGCTGTGCTGAGGCATTTCTTTGATTTACGAGAAGAAATTGAACAGTTCATGGAAGAAAAGGGCAAACCAGTGTTAGAATTTCATTCCGCAGAATGGATGCAGGACCTTGCATTTATGGTGGATGTTACAGAGCACCTGAATAACTTGAACAAACAGCTGCAAGCGTGCAACAAAGTTGCCACGCAGTATTATGACAGCATACGTTCTTTCAAGTTGAAGCTGTCATTGTGGGAGACGCAACTCGCCGGTGGTGATGCAGCTCACTTCCCCTGTCTGAAAAATGTGTGCGCGACCCAACATGTGGCAGACATGAAGCGGTTCAAAGATAAAATAACGGGACTGTTAAGGGAGTTTGAGCAACGCTTTCAGATTTTTGGTGAACTGGAGAAAGACTTCAACGTTTTTTGTTCGCCATTAACCGTGAATCCCTCTGATCTGCCCGTCAGCATCCAACTTGAAATAATATACTTGCAGTGTGACTCGGATTTGAAGGGCAAATTTGCCGCAGCTGGCTTGGACACATTTTATCAGAATCTCTTGCCAGGTTACCCCAACTTGACAGCCCTCGCTGCAAAACTGTTGTGCATGTTTGGAACCACATATCTTTGTGAGCAAGTTCTCTGTAATGAGCATAAATAAAACAAAGCTGCGCTCAAGGCTCACGCACAAGCACTTGAATCACATCCTGAAGTTGGCTGCCACTCAGGATGTGACGCCTGATATTGATGCGCTGGTGAAAGCTAAAAGATGCCAGGTATCAGGAGTCAAATAAACTATGCAACCCCACTTAAAGTGCTGCATGAGACACCCTGATATAGTTCTGTGATCTGTGATATACTTATGTGAATCACTGAGGCATTGTGTGTTTGTGTGTTGTTTGTCCTCAGAATTTCAAATAGCTTGAGGTGTTTTATGATTAATAGTGATGTTGTGCTTTTGGACACACTGTCCTCAGGCTCCAGCTTTATGTTTATATGTTTTTATGTTGATGTGCTATTGTTTTTAATTGATTTTATTTTATTTGTATATTTAACCTATTCTTGACTCTGTGGTTCTTGCACTTGTTTGGGGAACAGGATTTCATTATTTGTATCTACATTTCTGCCTGAGAAATGACACCCTGATATAGTTCTGTGATCTGTGAAACAGTTCTGTGAATCACTGAGGCATTGTGTGTTTGTGTGTTCTTTTTCTTTAGAATTTTCAAATAAACTTGAGGTGTTTTATGATTAATAGTGATGTTGTGCTTGTACTATTTTGGACACACTGTCCTCAGGCTCCAGCTTTATGTTTTATGTTGATAGTATTAAAACAAAGAAAACAATCTGAAGTTGTTGTTTTTAAGTTATATATACCATGATTTTACAGGTCCGGCCCACTTGGGAATAGATTTTCCTCCATGTGGCCCCTGAGCTAAAATGAGTTTGACACCCCTGGTGTAAAGGAAAGAATGAATGGGGCCATGTATCGTGAGATTTTGAGTGAAAACCTCCTTCCATCAGCAAGGGCATTGAAGATGAAACGTGGCTGGGTCTTTCAGCATGACAATGATCCCAAACACACCGCCCGGGCAACGAAGGAGTGGCTTCGTAAGAAGCATTTCAAGGTCCTGGAGTGGCCTAGCCAGTCTCCAGATCTCAACCCCATAGAAAATCTTTGGAGGGAGTTGAAAGTTCGTGTTGCCCAGCGACAGCCCCTAAACATCACTGCTCTAGAGGAGATCTGCATGTAGGAATGGGCCAAAATACCAGCAACAGTGTGTGAAAACCTTGTGAAGACTTACAGAAAAAGTTTGACCTGTGTCATTGCCAACAAAGGGTATATTGAGAAACTTTTGTTATTGACCAAATACTTATTTTCCACCATAATTTGCAAATAAATTCATAAAAAATCCTACAATGTGATTTTCTGGATTTTTTTTCTCATTTTGTCTGTCATAGTTGACGTGTACCTATGATGAAAATTACAGGCCTCTCTCATCTTTTTAAGTGGGAGAACTTGCACAATTGGTGGCTGACTAAATACTTTTTTTCCCCACTGAAGTTGGGTTATTTTCTTTTAAAACTTCTGGGTTGTTGATGCTGGGTGCTGGGTTATTGATGCTGGGTTATTGAGCTATGACCCAGTGGGTCAGATCAGAAGACAGGAGGCGTGGCTTAGTAGGGGCGTGGCTTCATGTAGTTATTTTTGGCCACCCGTGATAGTAAATGTAATTGCAGTTCATCTGTTCTGTTGTATGGTTATCATATGTTAAGGTTAAACACTTTTGAAGCTTTAATGAGGCTCATACAAGTGTATGAGTACCTCAAACGCCTATGCACATCCAAATGTTGGGATACAATGAAGTTGTATATCTTACTATAATATGTGATAAATCAAAAGTTAGTAAATAAGCCACATCTTAACATTGTATCTTATTGTTGTGATATGCAAAAACATTTTTTTTTTGTGTACAAATTTAACATGATGAACAGAAATTACATTTACTCTCATGGGGTGGCCAAACATATCTACTGAAAATAACCTATGGATTACATTTAAAAAAAAGATCCAGCTGCTGGGTTAACTGATGCTAAAAAAAACTACAACTCATGTTTAGGTAATCCCAACAACCCAACCTATTGGGTTATTCACACATCCCAACTTGCTGGGTCAAAATAACCCAGCGAGTGTTCTGTCCACTATTTAACCAGCGCTGGGTTACCAAATAACCCAACATGTGTTCTGTCCACTATTTAACCAGCGCTGGGTTGCCAAATAACGCAAATTGGATTGTTTTTAATCCATCGTATTTTAGAGTGCAGCAAGCCTGTGATTGACAATGTGGAAAATACTACCACATGGGGTTCTGAAGACAGATCCCTAAAATATAGACACGCACCTACTCCTGAAAGAGAGGGAGAGAGGGGGAGTGTGGGGGAGTGACAAAGAGAGAGAAAGAGAGACAAAAGAGAGACAAGGGGGGATCAGAGAGAGAGAGAGAGAGAAAGAGAGATTTGTAGTTTTAAGCCCCAAAAAATGCCATTGTATACAAATATTGTAGTAAAAAAAAACATATTTTGGGCTCTGATTGGGTACTACAGTTGAATGAACTAAGCTCATGAGACATTCATAAGTTATATTCGTCAATAATTAATGGGGATATATAACATTGCGTTTAGGAATGAGTGTTAGGTTAATATAGTTTCAGTAGCTAAACAACTTTTATACTGCGAGGCAGATTTGAAGTCTGAAAAAAAGGCATATTGACCATGATACACTTGATTGCATTTTTCATAGAAAATCGTTGGACTCACAGCCAGTGCGCAAATAGGCTGCAATTACATAATGAAGGACAAAGTGAACGAACATGGCATACATTTGTTGAACTGAGAGAGTATAATAGTTTCTTCAGCTGGCGGAAGAGAATGAGTCTCCCCCGGTATACAGAGCACTATTAGCACCAGGTCACATCGGTAATACCTGCAGAATTAATGTACGTATCAGGTTAAATTGTTATTTTTCGTTGTAACCTACCTCTGGTTGCCGTTTCAGCCAGGTGCAGGAGCAGCAGAACAGCCGGTAGTACATCTAGTCTCCGTATGAGAAGTTTACCGGATCTCATGGTCCTTGTTTTGGGGTCAGTCCGCGATCCAGATAACACTCCATGGTTGGAAACTCTGCCGGTAACGAACATGACAGCGGAGCCGTGACAGTGACAATTGTTCCCATATCAGAGGGCATACACAAACTAACAAGGAAAGGCTGGTTCCTGCGCGTCAACAGACATCCCATCCCATCCCGTTCTCTCTCCATCCCATCCCATCCCGTTCTCTCTCCCGTTCTCTCTCTCTCTCTCTCTCTCTCTCTCTCTCTCTCTCCCGTTCTCTCTCTCTCTCTCTCTCTCTCTCTCTCTCTCTCTCTCTCTCCCGTTCTCTCTCTCTCTCTCTCTCTCTCTCTCTCTCTCTCTCTCTCTCTCTCTCTCTCTCTCTCTCTCTCTCTCTCTATCTCTCTATCTCTCTCTCTCTCTCCCTCTCTCTCTCTCTCTCTCTCTCTCTCTCTCTCTCTCAAACACACAGGCATGTTTACGGAAGCGAGTGAGGGGGGGCTTCTTAACGGCCCATTTACTCTCGGGAAGCTGTGCTGTAAGCGAGTTTGTCATAATTTACTTGAGGGTTGGGTATGGATTACCATCATGCCCACTTTCTCAGTGCCCACTAACAAGAGAGAAGCAGCTGTGCTGATTGCGCTCTGTCAGCCGCGTTCTTTCCAATCAGAGCTGCCAGAGCCTCCAGACAGTGAGCCAGACCTGCCCATACGCAGCTCCTTGGATTTGTTTACGTAAGACAACATGTCGTCAATGTAATGTTGTAATATCTCTTGGCCCTAAGCCTTTATTGAATGACCAACTGCTGATGTGTTTGATAGTGTGAGAAGATCAGATTGCACTTGTATCCCAACTGCAACTTGTCAATATTCCAAAACCAATTTGTGTGCATCTTGTGTCTCCAGCGACCTGTTTTTAACACGATTCCCTGTGAAAACACTGCCAGACAGACATACTCTGGTAATAGATAGTGATAAAGTTGTTAAAAAAAAAAACGGCACAGAAGCGCACACGTCACCCAGTATTGTGGCCTGGCTGCTCAATATGCCTGCTAGCTTCATTGACAAACACAGAGTTGGAACTTGGCTAGCTAGCAAGCTGTTTTTGGCACTGATAAACAGGCATGTAGCTTGTGCTTTAGTTACGATAGTTTTACAGCTTGCAGTTAATAAGTCGTAGACGTGTTATTGTTCTCATAAATCAGTCCTGAGCGCGCAGCCAGACTTTCCCGACTTGATAGACTGTATGCAGTGAACTGACTAGTTTCATGCACATTTTCTAACTTGAGAAATACTGCACCAAACACCTTAGGTAGATGTAAAATTGTGTGCACCAAACACCTTAGGTAGATGTAAAATTGTGCAACAAAAAGACCTCCTCGGCAAAGAATTCTAAATTAATTACAGATATCTTGATTTATCTTAAGATTCATTAGGACTATTTTGCGGAAGTGGCTATGTTGTTGCTACGACGACTCAAGAGGGACAAACAACAGCACCTGCCAGGGTACGATATGCGAACATAACACGCCCACATCAAACCACACCCCCAAGACCCCAAGACAACTCTCGTTTGGCTTCATTCATGAGCGCTAGCATTTCTTAAAGCTGCAATATGTAACTTTTTGGGGCGACCCGCCAAAATTCACATAGAAATGTGAGTTATAGAAGCGGTAGATCTGTTCTATGTGGGTTATTTCTATGCTTCCTTTTTAGGTTTAGTTTTTGCATATTTTACTTTCAGTTTTGTACACAAGCTTCAAACAGCTGAAAATACAATATTTTTTGTTATTGAAAATATATATCACAGCTGTTTAGATGGTACAATGATTCTCTACACTATACTTGCTTTTTTTGTCACACAAACTGAAATTAGGTGAACTATTAGAGTTCTTGCAACCAGGAAATGGTGGAGTGATTTCTGCGTAGTGCATCTTTAATGAGCAATCTTCAAAACGAGTCCAAATCAGGAAGTGTAGTCGCCCTTTAAAAAGAGCAAGGTTGGGTTGTTGACGCTGGGTAATTGGTGCCGGGTTATTGAGATATGACCCAGCAGGTCAGAAGACTGGAGGCGTGGTTTAGTAGGGGCGTGGCTTTCAGCTTGTTCTTTGTAGCCACCTATGAGAGTAAATATCATTCCTGTTCATCTGTTCTGTTGTATAGTAATCAAATGTTAAGGTTGAACACTTACATTTTGGTAGCTTCAATTGGGATGCCATGTTATTAAAGTATGTAATACATAATTTTTATTTATTTTGAGAATGTGTAAAATGCTAAACATTTTAAAGAGTAAACTGATTAGAGATATATAAACTTGACATGAATGACATTTACTCTCACGGGTGGCCATAAAATCTCTCTGAAAGCCATGCCCTTAATAAACCACGCCTCCTGAAAATAATCGGAGGATTACATCAAAAATTACTTAACTGCTAGTTCAAACCCAGCATGAAAGTAAAAGATACCGAACTGATGGTTAAATTAACCCACGTTTCGGTAATCCCAACAACCCAACATGTTGGGTTATTCACGCAACCCAACTGCCTGGGTCAAAATAACCCAGCATATGTTCTGTCCAATATTTACTCAGCGCTGGGTTACCAAATAACCCATCATTTTTAAGAGTGTTGCTTTATTGCCCTTATTTTCGCCTATATTTATGACTTTGTCTAATTTCAGCTCTGGTATAACTTTTTTAGGGAAAATATAGTTGGGTCTTTTCAAATAAATGTTTGCAAATCGTAAAGCGTAAATATGATATCTGGCAAATCCTAAAATCGAGCCTATTTCTGGGTTCTGGAACTAAGAAGCGTGAGCGAATCATTGTTTTTACATCGGAGGCTTTGTAAAATGGCCATATATAATGCAATTAAACCATGTTTATAACCATCAATAAGATAACTGCCACTACGAAATACACTATATATACAAAAGTATGTGGACACCCCTTCAAATTAGTGGTTTCGGCTATTTCAGCCTGTTACGGATACAGGTATCCTGTGTTTTTGTGTGTTTCTCTCCTTCTGCCCTAATCACAGGTGTCCTGTATGTTCCTGATTGGTGGTCGTTGAGGTGTCTGCTGATTGGACCAATCAGTGAACATTCCTGTGCATTGCACCACCTGTTACTCGTTTGTTCAATCACACAGCCCATTGTATAAAAACCAGTCTTGTGTTTGTTGAGAGAGAGAGAGAAAGAGAATATTTCCGTTTGTGAGTATGGACACGGTGGTGTCCGGTTTTTGGTTACTCACTAAGTTGCTGTTTATTATGATTGGTAAATTCTGTTAGACTACTGTTTTGTTATGTGAGTGCGGATACTGTGGTGTCCTGTGTATTGTGTACTACTTAATTGCTGATTACCCTGTTTGGTAGCTTTGTGTGTCTCTGGGAAAAGGGGAGTTTAAGCTAGTTGCCCTTGGGCGTACATTACCCGTAGGAAGAAATCTGTCTAAAAACACTAGTTAGACCTGAGCGGACCACCCACTGTACTTTTGTATGACTAGCAGTAGCCTAGCGGTTCTTCAGGCAGGCTAGATCAGTTTAGGGGGTTTTACACTATTGTTTCATTTCTTGGGTCCTGCTCAGCCCTTTTTCCCAAACCCTTACCGTGTGTTCTGAAATAAACCATTTGTGTTTGACGGTAGTTCATGGTTGTTGTGTCACATTTGTTCTCACTGCTCCATGCCACACTCCTAATTTGCATAATTTATGTTACGGGTCTCATGTCCATCCACCCTAGACGTTTAGAGCCACGGGGTTCGTAACATAAAGTGGGGGCTCGTCCGGGATCTATCCCATGCTACTCATGCAAATTAGTAAGTGTCTGGTTCAGTGTTGAGCTTGGCAGCTGTACTACCTGTTTTTTTTGTGTGTTCAGTAGTCGACGGCTCGTGTTGCTAGTAGGATGGCTACTTTTGAGTTAGAGGCATTTTTGGAAAACCCTACGTGGGAGGGGTTTGAGAATTGCCGTAGAGTGGATCTACAGGTTTTGGCTGACCACTTTTCTGCACCCATACCGAGGGGTTTAGTGAAAGCAGAAGTTAGGGAAGTAGTGCTAGCGATATTGTTAAACGAGCGAGTGCTTGAGTTACCGCCGCCTGAGTCTGCTGCTCCTGTAGGGGATGTGGTTGCTACGCCTGTAAGCCCATCAGTGTCTGAGGACGAGACTAAGGCTCCAGCCACATTGCCCCGTTATGACCCACTCTCCCCACTGACTGACAGTGATGCCAGGATGGATGTCCGCTCGACACGGCTCCAAATGGAGGCGGAAGAGCGGGCACAAATCAGGCAAGACAAGCTGGAGATGCGTAAAATGGAGCTAGAGGCAGAACAGGAGACGCGTAAGCTAGAGGCAGAACAGGAGACGCGTAAGCTAGAGGCAGAACAGGAGACGCGTAAGATGGAACTGGAGATGCGTAAGATGGAACTGGAGGTGCGTAAAATGGAACTAGAGGCAGAAACAGCGAGGTTAGTCTCTGCTAATACTATGCCTGCTAGTGAGCCATCCTCACCAGCTGTGTCATCTGCTACGTTTGATATTAGTAGGCAGATCACCTTGGTACCTGTGTTCAGGGAGTCAGAGGTTGATTCCTATTTCAGTGTGTTTGAACGTATAGCGGTAGCATTGAAATGGCCCGAAGAGGTATGGTGCCTATTACTTCAGTGTAAACTAACAGGTAAAGCCCAAGAGGTTCTGGCAGCGCTACCTCTTGAAGACAGTTTGAATTATGAAGTGGTCAAAGCTACTGTTCTTCGTGCCTATGAGCTTGTTCCTGAGGCATATCGACAGAGATTTAGGTCTCATAAAAAGTCTCCTACTCAGACTTATGTGGAGTTTGCTAGAGACAAAGGAAATCTGTTTGACAAATGGCACAGTGCTAGTAAGGTAACTGATTTTAACTCTCTACGGGAGTTAATCTTGTTAGAAGAGTTTAAAAATTGTTTACCGGAACGCATTGTAGTTTATCTGAACGAACAGAAAGTATCCTCACTGTCGGAAGCGTCTGTATTGGCAGACGAGTTTGTGTTGACGCATAAGAGCGTGTTTTCGGCTCGTACGGAGAGCAGGGCTGCGGAGTTGCTAACTTTTAATCCTAGTCGACCAGCAGTACATCCAGCACGCCCAAAAGATGTGCGTCACTGTTTCTATTGTCATAAGGTGGGACATATGGTTAATGATTGCTTTCTGCTGAAACGCAAACAGGGGATGCCTCAGCACGCCAGGCCGCCAACGGGTGTTGGGCTGATTCGTACGGTTGTAAGGCCGGAATCAAGACAGAAGCCTCATAGTGAATGTGGTTTGAAAGTCCCTGTCCCAGATCACAGTTATGAACCGTTCATTTTTGAGGGGTTTGTTTCTATATCAGATGACGAAGCGTCTCAGCGTCCAGTTAGAATCCTCAGAGATACTGGTGCGGCGCAGTCGTTCATGCTAGCTGATGTGTTGCCCTTGTCTAATAATACATATTGTGGTTCCAGTGTGTTAGTACAAGGAATTGAAATGGGTTTCGTCCCAGTGCCATTGCACTTTGTGAACGTACACTCTGAGTTAGTCAGTGGATTGTTCAGAGTTGGCGTACGTCCTATGTTGCCAGTAAAAGGTGTGACATTTATAATGGGCAACGATATTGCCGGAGGAAAGGTGATACCCATATTGGAGGTATTGGATAAAAGTGACCAGTCTCTCTCCGAGGAGCTGGCACAGGGTTATCCAGATGTGTTCCCCGCTTGTGCTGTCACACGTGCTCAAGCACGACAAGTGGGTGAAGTGATAGATTTGTCGAACACGATTCTATTCAGAGAGTGTGACCCAGAGGATAGTTCGGGTGCTACCTCTGGTAAGCTGGTGCAGTCTGACCAACAGCCCAGAGAAAGGAAGAAGGATGTGGAACTTGTTGCTGAGGCAATACAGTTACCAGTTACTCGTGAGCAGCTGATCGCTAACCAACAGGTTGACATTAGCCTGGCTAAATGTTTCTCTAGTGTTGTCTCAGAGGACGAGCTAAAGAAGAAAAACATGGCATATTTCATTGATGGTAATCTCCTCATGCGTAAATGGACATCCCATGTTGACGCTGGCGAAGATTGGAATGCTGTTTACCAAATAGTGATTCCTACAGCCTTTCGACAAAATGTTTTATCCCTCGCTCATGATCACCAGTGGTCCGGACATCTGGGAGTCACCAAGACTTATGATCGTGTTTTGCGACATTTCTTTTGGCCTGGCTTAAAACAAGATGTGGCTCAGTTCTGTCGGACTTGCCACACCTGTCAAGTAGTTGGGAAACCGAACCAGGTTATTTCCCCCGCGCCTCTTTGTCCCATACCGGCCATAGGTGAACCCTTCGAACATGTGATGGTTGATTGTGTTGGACCATTACCAAAAACAAAATCTGGTAGCCAGTTTATGTTGACAATTATGTGTGTGGCCACCAGGTACCCAGAGGCCATTCCTCTGCGAAGGATTACTGCTCCGGTGGTGAGTAAAGCATTGATCAAATTCTTCTCAACTTTTGGATTACCTAAGGTGATACAAACTGATCAGGGTACGAATTTCCTTTCTAAACTGTTCAAACAAGTGTTAAAATCCTTGTCAGTTACACACCGTGTGTCAAGCGCATATCACCCAGAGTCTCAGGGTGCGCTTGAACGTTGGCATCAGACCCTGAAGTCTATGCTCCGTAAATATTGCTTGGAATCTGAGAAAGATTGGGATGAGGGAGTTCCTCTAGTGTTGTTTGCTGTCCGTGAGACAGTACAGGAATCCCTAGGGTTCAGCCCAGCTGAACTGGTGTTTGGACACACCATGAGAGGACCTATGAAAGTCCTTAAGGATCAGTTTTTGTCACAAGAGTTGTGTGTGAAAGAAAATGTGTTGGACTACGTTAGTCGCTTTCGTGAGCGCCTACATGCTGCCTGTGCTCTAGCAAAGGAAGCGCTGTCTTCCTCACAGAAACGGATGAAACGACACTATGACACACAGGCTGTTTCTCGTTCACTGCAGCCAGGTGACCGAGTTCTTGTATTGTTGCCTGTGCCAGGAGCGTCATTGTCAGCACGTTTCTCTGGTCCTTATGTCATTGAAAAGAAACTAACTGAAACTGACTACGTGATACAGACTCCTGATAGAAAACGCCAATCTCGTGTGTGCCACGTTAACATGTTGAAGACATACCACACCAGACCCGTCACTCAGGTAGACAGTCCAGAGAAACTGGCCGAGTCGGCTGTCTCTATGGCTGCTACGGCTGTAGTGGGAGGTCATGTTAATGATGTGGACGGAGATGGTTTGGAGTTGCGCAATACTCAGCAGCAGTGTGCTAGATTGCCCAATTCAGAGATGCTGCTGTCTCTCCCGTCAAGCCTGATTCATTTAACGGACAGACAGTCAGATGATATTGTGAGGCTATTACACAGCTTTCCATGTCTTTTTAATGATGTTCCTACATGTACTAATGTGTTAGAACATGACATTAATGTTGGACACGCTGCACCTATCAAGCAACATCCTTATCGTGTCAACGTCGCTAAGAGAAAGATAATGAGGGGTGAGGTTGGTTATTTGCTGGAGAATAACCTGGCTATGCCAAGTTCAAGTCCTTGGAGTTCTCCGTGCATTCTGGTTCCTAAACCTGATGGGACATCCAGATTATGTACGGACTATCGGAAGGTCAATGCTGTCACAGTGCCCGACTCGTTCCCGTTACCCAGACTGGATGACTGTATTGATACTGTTGGTGCTGCTACTTATGTAACCAAACTAGATCTTCTAAAAGGTTACTGGCAGGTGCCGTTAACCCCACGTGCCTCCGAAATCTCTGCCTTTGTGACCCCAGATCACTTCCTACAATATGCTGTCATGGCATTTGGGATGCGGAACGCACCAGCCACTTTCCAACGCCTGGTTAACACAGTATTGGCTGGAGTTCCTAATTGTAGTGCTTACCTTGATGATCTGGTCATTTATTCAACTGAGTGGTCTGATCATGTTAACACTCTAAGGGTAGTGTGTGAACGTCTAGCAACCGCTTCTCTAACCCTGAACTTAGCAAAGTGCGAGTTTGGGAAGGCCACTGTTACGTATCTTGGTAAACAGGTCGGCCATGGTCAGGTGCGCCCTGTAGATGCTAAGGTCTCGGCTATAAACGCATTTCCCGCACCTACCACCAGAAGAGAGCTACGCCGTTTTTTAGGGATGGTTGGCTACTACCGTAGTTTCTGTAAAAATTTCTCTGCGGTAGTTGCTCCATTAACGGATTTGCTCAGTCCGGCGAGAAAATTTGTATGGTCTGAAGATTGTTGTACTGCTTTCAACACTGCTAAAGCACTCTTGTGTAGTACTCCTGTTCTTGCTGCGCCAGATTTTGAACGGCCGTTTAAACTGGAGGTAGATGCAAGTGCCAGAGGTGCTGGTGCTGTTCTACTGCAGCAAGACCAGAGTGGAGTGGACCATCCTGTCTGTTATTTTTCACGGAAATTTAACAAATGTCAGACAAACTATTCCACCATTGAACAAGAAGCTCTAGCTTTGTTGTTAGCTCTGCAGTACTTTGAAGTTTATGTTGGTTCCAGTGCATTACCAGTGATAGTGTATACTGACTATAACCCCTTAGTTTTTCTCCACCGGATGTACAACCAGAACCAACGCCTTATGCGTTGGGCACTTGTCGTGCAAAATTATAATTTGGAGATCCGCCACAAAAAGGGGTTGGATAATGTGTTGGCAGATGCTTTGTCTCGTGTGTAATGATCTAGGTTTTTTTTGTTGTTATCCCGGCAGGATGATTTGTGAATTTGGGTGTTGTGATAGTACGTGTGTCGCAAACCATTGTGGTTTGCTCTTTTAAGGGTGGGAGTGTTACGGATACAGGTATCCTGTGTTTTTGTGTGTTTCTCTCCTTCTGCCCTAATCACAGGTGTCCTGTATGTTCCTGATTGGTGGTCGTTGAGGTGTCTGCTGATTGGACCAATCAGTGAACATTCCTGTGCATTGCACCACCTGTTACTCGTTTGTTCAATCACACAGCCCATTGTATAAAAACCAGTCTTGTGTTTGTTGAGAGAGAGAGAGAATATTTCCGTTTGTGAGTATGGACACGGTGGTGTCCGGTTTTTGGTTACTCACTAAGTTGCTGTTTATTATGATTGGTAAATTCTGTTAGACTACTGTTTTGTTATGTGAGTGCGGATACTGTGGTGTCCTGTGTATTGTGTACTACTTAATTGCTGATTACCCTGTTTGGTAGCTTTGTGTGTTTCTGGGAAAAGGGGAGTTTAAGCTAGTTGCCCTTGGGCGTACATTACCCGTAGGAAGAAATCTGTCTAAAAACACTAGTTAGACCTGAGCGGACCACCCACTGTACTTTTGTATGACTAGCAGTAGCCTAGCGGTTCTTCAGGCAGGCTAGATCAGTTTAGGGGGTTTTACACTATTGTTTCATTTCTTGGGTCCTGCTCAGCCCTTTTTCCCAAACCCTTACCGTGTGTTCTGAAATAAACCATTTGTGTTTGACGGTAGTTCATGGTTGTTGTGTCACATTTGTTCTCACTGCTCCATGCCACACTCCTAATTTGCATAATTTATGTTACGGGTCTCATGTCCATCCACCCTAGACGTTTAGAGCCACGGGGTTCGTAACACAGCCACATCCGTTGCTGACAGGTGTATAAAATCGAGCACAAAGCCATGCGATCTCCATAGACAAACATTGACAGTAGAATGGCCTTACTGAAGAGCTCAGTGACTTTCAACGTGTTATAGGATGCCACCTTTCCAACAAGTCAGTTCGTCAAATTTCTGCCCTGCTAGAGCTGCCCCGGTCAACTGTAAGTGCTGTTATTGTGAAGTGGAAACGTCTAAGGCAAACAACGGCTCAGCCGCGAATTGGTAGGCCACACAAGCTCACAGAATGGGTACGGCGAGTGCTGAAACGTGTAGCACGTAAAAATCGTCTCTCCTCAGTTGCAACACTCACTACCGAGTTCCAAACTGCCTCTGGAAGCAAGTCAGACGAATCTGGGTTTGGCGGATGCCAGGAGACCGCTACCTGCCCGAATGCATAGTGCCAACTGTAAAGTTTGGTGTTTTTCATGGTTCGGGCCCCTTAGTTCCAGTGAAATGGCTTGCTGTAATTTACCGTAACGTGTCTGTATAAAGATACCTTCTTTATTGACCCTTTGGATACGTCTTTTGCAGTGCTCAAGGCCTGACTGAGGCAGAGTTCTGTATGTACAGAATTACGATGACAGAATGAATTAAAGCGATTTTTCCTACACCATACAATGACATTGTAGATTATTCTGTGCTTCCAACTTTGTGGCAACAGTTTGGGGAAAGCCCTTTCCTGTTTCAGCATGACTATGCCCCTGTGCACAAAGTGAGGTCCATACAGAAATGGTTTGTCGAGATTGGTTTGGAAGAACTTGACTGGCCTACACAGAGCCCTGACCTCAACCCCATCAAACACCTTTGGGATGAATTGGAACGCCGACTGCGAGCCAGGCCTAATCGCCCAACATCAGTGCCCGACCTCACTAATGCTGTTGTGGATGAAAGGAAGCAAGTCCCCGCAGCAATGTTCCAACATCTAGTGGAAAGCCTTCCCAGAAGAGTGGAGGCTGTTATAGCAGCAAATGGGGGGGACCAACTCCATATTAATGCCCATGATTTTGGAATGAGATGTTCGACGAGCAGGTGCCCACATACTTTTGGTAATGTATTGTACTTTCCATATGTTCCATGTGAGGCTACAGAGAGAGATTAAATCTTAACGGATTCTACTGGGGGGTGAGACCCAAACGGCAGCCTATTCACATAGGGCTCTGGTCAAAAGTTGAGCGCTATGTAGATAAAAGGGTGTCTTTGGGATGCATGCTAACTCTCTGGAGCACTCTAGTCCTGTAGTCCAGATTGGGTTTAAATAGGTTTCATATCTCTGCATCTTACTAAGAATTCCCTGTGTTATCATATTATAGGTTTTGCCTGCCCCAAGAGGTCTGGACCGTTTTGGCAGAGGGTTGTTGGAACAAGCCTGCTGTGGTTTTTCATCCCTCTAAATACGTTCATGAAGCTACACTGGTTTAATTTCTGTGGCCTTATACCAGCCGTCCCCAGCTTAGCTGTCTGTCTGGGTGAAATCTCCATCTTATCTTATTGTATTGAATTCGGCCGGTAGCTGTTGCTCAACGAACAAACATCTGGACCACTCACTTGCACTCCCAATAGAATTACACACACGCACAAAGGTGAAAGCAGAGGTAAGGAGAGGCCAGGGACTCGCAAACATAAAACTCAGCTGTCAGTCTTCTCAATGTGACTTCCTGGTTAAGTAAATAGTTAAAAAGCAATGTGGGACACAGTTGAATCACGCCATTCAACTCCCAACAGACGTGTTCCACCTGAAGCAGAGCGTGCGGCTCCTACATCGGCCTCAGCCAGAAGCGCTTATAGTCAGCCCTACACCAACCACAAGAGAGCGGGCTGACACACACACACACACCACACACCACACACCACACACACACACAGAGCTTAGAGTCAGGAGTGCTGATCACGGTCCTAATTCAATTCAAACTTAATTGTCCGATTTCAATTCAAACTTAATTGTCCCATTTCAATTCAAACTTGATTGTCCCATTTAAATTCAAACTTAATTGTCTCATTGCAATTCAAACGTAATTGTCCCATTTCAATTCAAACTTGATTGTCCCATTTAAATTCAAACTTAATTGTCTCATTTCAATTCAAACTTAATTGTCTCATTTCTGCTTATTATCAAACACTACGGTTTACTGTCCGTAGCAAAACAATAATTAAATATGTTGTTCTCAGTTTAACAAATGTTTTCTCATCTCTTATACAACAAGCTCTCACTGCAGAATTAGTTTATCCACGTTTTTCCAAACCACACATTTTGAAGTTAAGGGTTAGGTTTAGGCGGGTTAAAGTTAAATAATGTTTTTCATGAAATTGGCAGATTTTTGGGATGGAACCAGATCAAAGTATGATGACCAAAGTATGAAAAATGACTGTTGCTTCTACATTGATAAAGTTTGATCAAAAAGTTACTGGTCCCCTCACCCATGTCAAACACTTGGATTCAGGAGGCGGAATTATTAAGGGGATAGGGTGACATCACCTAACTCTAATTTTAATACACCAACGGT
>NW_028163192.1:0-143700 GCF_964263955.1 Coregonus lavaretus | reverse complement strand
ACTTGCAATGACTCCAGTGATATCTTAATTTCAACATATTTATTGTATCAAATGGTAGGCTACAGTATCCTACAATGGCATACAAATTAATAGCATACTTGATGGCCGGTGACTCAGCTGCCTGCTGTGGCTCTAAAACACACACACAAAAACACGGCCCTCCCCCTTCCTACTGCTCATTCAGTAACAACCTGCCTGCTCACTGCCTGGTAGTCAGCAGCAGGTCACAGTGAAAAATATGTTTTGTTTGAAGAAATGCCATGTTTACCCCCCGCGACATCGTTTTCAAAGTAGCCCAAATGTTAGCAAAACTGCGGACATGGCAACCCTGCACTGAAGCATCTGCTCGTTGCATGGTAACAATAGTCTCTCTGCCTGGTTGGGTTTCTGGTGAGCAAACCAACTATTTTGTGCACTACTGCCACCTACAGTGGGATCCAGTGCAGGACAGCAGAATATAAAACACCCACTGGTACATAACATGTCATGTAATGTCACTACAATAATTGTTCCCTTGCTGTAATTAATGAAGAACAAAAAAACAGTCTGACACAAATAATTGCAATTTCAAAAGCTTTATTGAAAATGCATATTTCAAACATTTTTTGTAGTTTTTTTATTTTAAAGAATAGTGCATGTCTCAAAATATTAGAACGAGACCAATATGTGTATTTTTCTAAACATAGTTCCTGTGTCTGAAATTAAGTTTCTGTGTGTATTGGAGGAGTAAGCAATACTCAAAATATCTGTGTGTGTGTGTGTTGTAGTAGTAGATGGCCATTATTTATTCAAACATCTAAGTTTGGGCAGCAGCCACTGGAGAAACCTGTCAATCAAACAGGAGAATAAATAGTAGTTTTCACTTACACATCAGATAGCTGCTCTTTCTCTGCTACCTCATTCTATTTCTATAATTCTCTACCTCATTCTATTTCTATAAATCTCAAAAATGCCCTTGTTATGTTCTACTTCTCCTTCTTCTATTTCCTCACCTCTTCCTCAGACTCTTCTTTTCCTCTTTCTTGTCCTCCTTACTTTCTCCAACATTTTCCACCTGCTTCATGTTACTAGCCTGCTCTTGCTTCACTCTCTTTTTTGCCTTGCCCTTTTTCCTTTTGACCTTCCCTTCCTGAATAATGTGGACAAGGAGATAAAGTAATATAAGCTTATGGCTATTTTCTACTCTTGAGCTACAATATCTAGAGTTATGATATACTGTAGGACATATGGCCAATATCCCCTTCCTGTTTCCTCTCACCTGTGGGTACACTCCTGCCATTTTCTGCGCCGTTTCCTGGAGCAGCTTCCTGCTGTTCTCACTCAGGTTGGTGATGGGGGCCAGGCGAGGGCTTCCTTTATTGGTGATGGGGGCCAGGCAAGGGCTTTCTGTATTTCCTCTCACCTGTGGGTACACTCCTGCCATT
Source organism: Coregonus lavaretus (assembly GCF_964263955.1). Taxonomy (NCBI): domain Eukaryota; kingdom Metazoa; phylum Chordata; class Actinopteri; order Salmoniformes; family Salmonidae; genus Coregonus; species Coregonus lavaretus. Next base: position 142,276 of record NW_028163192.1, on the reverse strand, counting down.
TTCTGCGCCGTTTCCTGGAGCAGCTTCCTGCTGTTCTCACTCAGGTTGGTGATGGGGGCCAGGCGAGGGCTTCCTGTATTGGTGATGGGGGCCAGGCAAGGGCTTTCTGTATTTCCTCTCACCTGTGGGGCCACTCCTGACATTTTCTGGAGCAGCTTCCTACCGTTCTCGCTCAGGTTGGTGATTGGGGCCAGGCGAGGGCTGTGGTGGTATGGTAAGTACTCCACAGCAGGCGGAGCAACAATGACAGGGATGTTGGGTTTGGCCACAATAATCTGTACAGACATAGGGTCAAACAATTGAGATGTGACACACACTAGTGATGCGCGGGTTGACTCATAACCAGAAGTCCCGCGGTTATATCCACAGGGCGGCGGATTTAGGGTCATGAAATATTGTTGAATAAACAGAAAACAATACATTAAAAAATCCATAAATGTATAATTATTGTGCAAGTTATATCTATAGGCTATTTGGCATTAGTGCGTAAGCCTAAACTTTAGGGCATAACTTGACGCGCGCCAGATAGACTACACACCAATCACCAAACGCTTTAATTCAATAAGAGAAAAGCTACGAAATGGAAAGTTGAAAATAAAGAAGGGACGGCCAGAAAAGTAATGTTTGGAAAATATTTGGTGAAGTGTTAAAAGAGGATGATGGCAGTGCCTATGTTATGTGTGATGATTGTGAGGCACTATAGAAATTCGACAGTCACAAGAGGGGGATTCAAATAGGCCTATGGCACGTCAAGGGAACAAACAGCCTACTGTTCAGATGGATTAAATGGAAACTGAAATCTGGACACTGACTGTAGATCTTTAACCTCTCACAGTCTTAATATTAACTCCTGCAGAATTAAGCATTTCTTGCAGTAAAATGATAGGCTACACCAAATGTAGGCTTTATTTTGACTCGGGAACAGCAGTGGAGAAATATGATTTCTTTCAGCATCTTGAGGGAATGCGAATGCGCAGCTAGGGACTGCTTTATCAGCATCATAAAAGCTGATAATATTTCAACCACATAAAATGTGCATCCAAGCCAAACTGAAATCTTATCAGAAACATGTCTGGTCGTTTTCAACCCGTCAAACTGATGTCATTTGGAAATTTTGCACAGAAAATGTTTCCCTTTTTTTCTTGAGTTATTGCATTTTCTTCTTGATCCCTAAACGTTTTTGGTTTATTTAGTCTTCTCTCTAATTATAGACAAGTTGACTAACAAATAGCCTACCAAAATGTTGGAAATTATAAGCAGAAACATATCCAAATTAGGCACAAAAAAATCCTGCACCCCCTGCTAAGAAATCGTTCTGACGGTGTTCTATATTTGCGGGTTAGGGTCAGGTGCGGGCCTCAGATTTTCACTTTATCACATATAGTCGGGCGGTTGCGGCTGGGTTATTAGCAATTGCGGGTGGGTTCGGTTGAACAAACAGCTGACCCGCGCACCACTAACACACACACACACACACACGTAAGAGCCTACCAGTCGAGGGTCCTTCAGTGAAGCCCCTTTTCTCAGTGGTTCCTTTGAAGGCCCTGGACTGTCCTCAGCAGAGGCATCATTGCCATTATCACGCTGTGTGTCATAGAGCTAGTTGGTCATAGTCCATTCTTCACATTCAGTCAAAGAGTTACTCAAATACATGCTGCAGAACATACCAGAAAGTCTGACTCATCGAAGGATTGGAGAGAAAGATCGTCGTCCTCTACCATATCCCTCACTTTAAGCCTTGTCAGCTTTCCATCCTCCTCATCCTTCACTTTCAGCGGTGGTGTCCTCCTTTCATGATCCTCATCATCAGACTGTGTATCAGAGTAAACTAGTCAGAGACTAATCTCTTTACAGTGATGTCACTCAACAAAGACATGGTGTACAACTGTCTTACCTCAGATTCACAGTCAGTGAAGGAGTAGATAGAGATGTCAGAGTTGGAGGATGAGATCACCCCATCATAATTTCTATCCATCAGCCGAGTCACCCTTCCAGACTGAGGAGACAGACAAAGGCATGTACTTAGGGCAGCCATAGAATACACTGGCATTGACTGTCAAGAAAATGTTGAATATTTAGGCAATCCAACATAGTTGTACAAGTAGTGAGTAATTTATGGGTAATTGAAAATGCAAGTGTATTGAAATGCAATAAATGCAACTCCCATAACATTAGGGATAGGGCTAAAGACTTTCCATACTGTAGGATTCTTTAGCATTTCTAATGAATGATTGTCAATTCAACCAAGCCAACCAAAATGGCCATATGAATCAACAGATTGATCTATCTGTTCTGTCTCTATGGGAACAGCAGAGATGTCTGACCTGGCTAAGAGGCTCTGGATTGATGTCCCATCCATCCCCAGATGTCTGTTCCTGCCCACAGCTCACAATGATTGGCTGTGAACAGTAAAGAAAAAATGTAACACTCTTTTGCTCATTTTGGCCTTGGAAATAACTTGGAAATAAATGATGTAGCTATCAATAAATAATTTAAGTAGCTACTGTTATGTGGTTGATTTGAATGTGACATACAGGCCTTTTGTGGATCTGAGGGGTCTGCACTGATGTAGACTGTCAAGACAATATTCCATTTCAAATGTGGTTAGATAAGGAGGGATATCTGCACTTGCTTTTACTGTGATAACTGCAGTTTGTACATGCAGCATAACTAATGTTTATGTGTTATTGTTTTCAGGTCAGATTTGACTTACAGGCCTTGGCCTTCTGCGCACTTTGCCGGTTGGCCACATCACAGAATCAGGGGTGTTCACCCTCACTGGATTCAACTGTCAACACAACACTCCATTTAAAAGGTGATAACAAAAACAGAAGATTTTTTAAATATATATATATATTTGATATTTACCACATAAGGGCGGCGCCTTAAAGCTCTTTTGATTCTCTCATCATTATGATTCATCTTGCTTTCTGAGGGATACATTTCCATCAATTGATTGGCACAAAACATATCCTGGCACATACACGCATAAAGGGCATGTCCCAAATGGCACCCCAGTGCCCATATATTGCACTTATTTTGACCTGAGCCCAATGGGCACAGGTCAAAAGTAGTACACTACAGGGTGCCATTTGGGACCAAAGAATGTAAGAGCCTACCAGACGTTCTAAACTCCAAGGACGGGTCTATCCAACCGTTTCCAATCGTAGTATTTATTCTCTGCACAGTGTCAGCTAGGGCAGACTATGCACCTGAAACAACCTTACTGAAGAAAGCGATTGTACTGATGATATCAAAGCTGAACACAGTTTATGTAGTGAATTTATGCTTGGTTACGTCACAATAGGTCACAGTTTTATGGGCGCGCATAATACGTCACAGGAAAGGCTTGTATGGGACTGGACTGGTGGTATCTCCCCCTGGTCGTAATTTATAACTGTCAAATAAAATCTATCTAGCTATCTAACTGAAATGGCTGTAGAGGACTCTTTGATCATCACATTTGAGGCACATGTCAGCAGGTGGCAGTGTCTTCAAATGCAGCACTTGATGATCTGAGCAACAGTTGAGCAACTTTGTGGTTGTGACGAATCCAAATGCGGAAGTCCAGTACATTTGTTTTTGCTTAGCAAGCTTGCCCGCCTATTTCTACAATTCATCTTCTTAAACTCTGATTTTAAACTTAACCACACTGCTAACCTTATGCCCAACCTTAAATTAAGACCAAAAAGCCTATTTTTGTTTTCATTAATTTTTACGATATAGCCTATTTGTACTTTGTGGCTGTGTTATCTAGTGGGAACCTCTAGCTAGCTAGCTACCTACAATCTGGCTAAAGTGTTGCGCAATATTGGAGGAAAAGTTGATTGATTATTGTGCTTGATTATCCAAGTACTAGTTTGACAAATATGCATTGGTCATCAAAATGATATCCCGAATAATTTTAAAACATATGGTTCAGAGGTTCAAGAGTTTTACTCCTGAGTTCAGGCTCACGAGTGGGATTGTTGCTGTCATTATAGTATCATTTGTTTTGTTTACTGTCACTACATATTTCGGTTTATCAGAGGATGTCTTCAGTCTTGGAACGACAGTTTTTGGCAATGGGCATGGTAAGTTAGCTAGGAGGGTCTGAGTGAATCAACAGTTATATATGCTCAGTAGCTACTTTGTATGAGAGTGTTGTAACGTTAGCTAGCTTGCTAGAATGGTGGTCCTCTGTAGCTCAGCTGGTAGAGCACGGCTCTTGTAACGCCAAGATAGTGGGTTCGATCCCCGGGACCACCCATACACAAAAATGTATGCACGCATGACTGTAAGTCGCTTTGGATAAAAGCGTCTGCTAAATGGCATATTATTATAATAATAATAATAATAATAATAATAATAATAATATGCCATTTAGCAGACGCTTTTATCCAAAGCGACTTACAGTCATGCGTGCATACATTTTTTTGTGTATGGGTGGTCCCGGGGATCGAACCAACTACCTTGGCGTTTCAAGCGCCGTGCTCTACCAGCTGAGCTACAGAGGACCACATTATTATTATTATTAAAACTTATAGCTAATGTAACAGATGGTGCCAGTAGGCTACAGCACAACACACCAGTGTAGTTTATGTCTGTCAACCCTATAATTTATGTTTTAATCCTTTCCTCTTCCTTTGCAGTGCACAAGCTCATCACATACTCCTTCCACCACAAGACAGTGACCCAGCTACTCCTCAGTATTGGGGTTCTGGTGCCCCTCTGTGGAGGCATTGAGAAGAGTGTGGGCACTGTTCGGTTCCTCCTCATGTTTCTGCTGCTCTCTATCAGCACAGGGGTGTTGTACACCATACTGGGTCTGCTACTGTTTGGTGCATCTGCCCAGAACCAGGTGGAGGGGTTCATTCCAGTGTCCCTCTCCCTTATGGGTATGGCCACAGTGCACTCCCGTATGGTTAAGGGCTTTCTTTTCGGGGTCACTGTACCCATGTTAGCCCTGCCCTGGCTGTTTCTGTTCATCATAACACTTTTGGTCCCACACACTGTCTTCCTTTGCAATGCCATCGCCATCATCGCAGGGGGGATCTGTATCCTTACTCCAACCTCATTGTGGTTCAAAATAACTGATACACTCCTCTGCAGTATGTCACAGCTTTATAAGTGTGCTTAGTAGTGTAGTTAAGTGGTAATAGGTTATAGGTGTTGTATATGAATCCTGCTGCTGAACATTATGGCATGTTTGTTTAGAAAAAATATTGCATCACTGCGTCACACATTCTCCTTAACTTGCACTGGTGAAACAGACGGAAAGGGCTGGCTCTCACTTCTGGACATGTCCGATGCCAGGGCATCAGTGCTGGACAAGAAGATGCCTTTCAGGCTGCTGAGGAACATTGGTGTCCTGTATGTCCCTGCATCAACAGAGGAGAGAAGGAAGACGGTCCACCCACCGTGAGTACTAAGAAAGCACCAGACATATCATTTATCAGACAAGACAAGAGGTCATTAAATAACAATTGCTGTGTGCAAGCCAGAGCACATAATGTACTACAGTATAATGAGGTGCAGTTATAATTGATGATCCGCAGCTGTAATTGAATACTGTACAATAGGCACCTAGTGGTCCCCCATGATTAGATAGAGAATTACTGGTATAGATAGGCTCTCTGAATTCTGTCCACGTTCTCATTGATTGCAGAATCATTCCAACCCCAGGCTCCTACCCAGTCCAAGCCTACGCTCCAGTGTCCTTTACCTCCAACCTACAGGCTACCGAGACCACACCAAAGACATTTGAAGGCTGGGCCCACTCCTACTATACACAGGGGAGCCCTGTTCAGCTCTCAGGTTATTACGGACACAACCATGGATATGGCCTCAAGCATAGCTTTGGGCCAAGTCACGGACATAGTCACGAACATGGACACAGCTGCAGCCACAGCCAAGGTTATGGACATAGTCACGAACACAGCTTCGGCCATGGACTCAGTCATGGGCTTGCATCTGCCTCTCAAACCAGCAGTCACTGGGCTCCAGTGGCTCAACATCCACATTCTCAACATTCCCACCTCAGTCCACTGTCTGTGTCTGTCAGTGCCCCCCAGAGTTTCACAGCAAAGATGCCGGAGTCACTGCCAGAATCTGTGATGGTTCACCCAGGAGCACCTGTGTCTTCACTGACAGATTGATGACTTCAATCCGTAACGGCAAAACTCGCTATAGCTCGATTGAAATGTAAAGGCAATGTTCGCGAAGACCGGAAATTACATTTACATTTCAAGCGTGCTATTTTCAGCAATCACAATCCTTGTAAAAACGTCAACTCTTGGTATAACTAATAACATTAAAAAAATACAAATGTCAGTGTGGTTATAAGCCGCTATAGCTCTGAACTACGGCGATACGGATTTAATCGAGCCCATAGTTGTCATTCAATGTGTTTTCTGTCTCATGTTATACATTGAGATGTAATATGCTTGGACAAGTGTTTTGAGGCAGTACTTGAAGGTCCACTTTTTCTTCACTGATGTTTTTGGTTTTAATATACAAGCAGGCTCTGAATGTTCAAGGTCAAATCAATGCAATAAAGGGTTTGCTTGTCAGTTGATTGTAAGACCACTCCTTTTGGCTTGTGTGTTTTGTACTTTGTGTTTTTTTACACATACGGTAGACAAATCTCTTGGTACTCTTGATTTATACAACCTAGATTAAAACAACGTTTTTCAAAACCCTTAGTAAACCAGAACAGTTTTTAGTTCAAACTAAACATTTTTATCACACTAATGTATTATCAGTTTTTCCCCCTTAACTACACTTAACAAAATATAAATGCAACATGTAAAGTGTTGGTCCCATGTTTCATGAGCTGAAATAAAAGATCCCAGAAATTTTCCAAACGTACAAAAAGCTTCTTTCTCTAATTTTGTATACAAATTTGTTTAAATCTCTGTTAGTGAGCATTTGTCCTTTGCCAAGATAATCCATCCACCTGACAGGTGTAGCATATCAAGAAGCTGATTAAACAGCTTGATCATTACACAGGTGCTTCTTGTGCTGGGGACAATAAAAGAGCCACTCTAAAATGTGCAGTTTTGTCACACAACACAATGCTACATATGTCTCAAGTTTTGAGGAAGCGTGCAATTGGCATGCTGACTGCAGAAATGTCCACCAGAGATGTTGCGAGAGAATTTAAAATTCATTTCTGTACCATAAGCAGACTCCAACGTCGTTTTAGAGAATTTGGCAGTACGTCCAACCGGCCTCACAACCGCAGACCACGTGTAACCACGCCACCCCAGGACCAGCAGAGTGCCCAATGGTGGCGGTGGGGTTATGATATGGGCAAGCAATGAACAGCAACTTCACACAGCTGTTGAAGAGTGACACAACATTCCACAGGCCACAATCAACAGCCTGATCAACTCAATGCGAAGGATATGTGTCGTGCTGCTTGAGGGAAATGGTGGTCACACCAGATACTGTTTGGTTTTCTGATCCACGCACCTACCTTTCTTTTAAGGTATCTGTGTTCTTAGAATAAAATACAAAATAGCATCCACTCACCACTAAATTAGATCCATTACATTCAGTTTGTTTTGCAATGCATCGTTCAAAAATTTTGGAAATTCAGAAGCAGGGGACAAGTGGGTGAGGTGATCAAGAGTGTGGGCTACAAGGGCAGATTATGATGTAATCTTTGGAAAATTAACTAGTCGTGCACAGTAAAGAGAAGCCATAAATGACAACCAAAACTAAATAAAGCAAATCAATGATCTCCATTTATTATTTCTTTACAAATGCATGCTTTAAAGTTACTGTTTATATACAAATAGCTATTTTGCATATAAAACTGGATCAAGTGGTAAGAGTCATGTAACACAGGTCAATTTTAAAAAGGCACATTTCTTATTTAAATGACAACATGTACCATACCATATTTGATTCTGTATCACTACAATAGTTGAGGGTTTCTCTATTAAAAGAAACACAAAATGACGTGCTAAAATGATAGACTGCTGAACATCACCCGTATATCATCCACTTGATTCTATTTCATACGGTTACAGAACCTCAGAAAATTGAAGTAAATATTTTGTATTTAGGCTTTCAACCATCAGCATAAGAAAATAAAACTAGATAAAGTTCTTACATATACATATCCCAGAATTAGTGATTATCAGAACACACATAAATGACAGTTAATAAATGACAGTTAATAGATGTATTCATGTTGTACTGCAAGTGCACATACAATACAACACATATTGCATTGCCTAAATGCCGTGGTAGTGTCCAGCTAAACATAACTAGTCGGTACTAAGCCTTACAGTGGGAGAGCATGAGAAAAAAACACCTGGGCATTTTTACAGTAAACCACCATTTAATCTACAACCTTTTCGTTTAATGAACCGATGAAGAACAAGGCTCAATGACTAAACAGTTACTGCAATTTAAATGTAGGAATTGTACAGTACATGGTACAATATGAATGTGCTACTAGTATGCATATTTGACTAATCTTGCACTGCTCTCTGTATTTACACAACCTTCGTGCATCTGAATAGGCAGCCATGTTGAACTTGTAAATACATTTAAAGATGCAAATATAGAATGCTTTCAATGCCGTAGACATTTCAGGAGTTAATTTACAATATATTACTTTTTTTATCGCCTTGTGGGGATCTTCACAGCATGATAAACGTCCAGAGGCAATATTTCATATCATAATCACCTCTGTTTGCGCCTAGTTTCACTTACAAAAACGATGTGTAACATTCAATGTATAATATCTCCAATTTTTCTAATCTGATGGGAAACAATGAAGGTCTGCACTCTATTTTATAAAAAAAATCTATTGGTTTATTCCAAAATGTTCCATAACCTTAAAAGGAGCGCGTGGACCAAATCTACACTGAACAAAAATATAAACGCAACATGCAACTATTTCAAAGATTTTACTGAGTTACAGTTCATATAAGGAAATCAGTCAATTGAAATGAATAAATTAGGCCCTAATCTATGGATTTCACATGACTGGGAATTCAGATATGGAACACGCTGTCGTACACGTCAATCCAGAGCATCCCAAACATGCTCAATCAGTGACATGTCTGGTGAGTATGCAGGCCATGGAAGAACTGGGACATTTTCAGCTTCCAGAAATTGTGAACAGATCCTTGTGACATGGGGCCGTGCATTATTGTGCTGAAACGTGAGGTGATGGTGGCGGATGAATGGCACGACAATGGGCCTCAGGATCTCGTCACGGTATCTCTGTGCATTCAAATTGCCATCGATTTAAAATGCAATTGTGTTCATTGTCCGTAGCTTATGCCTGTCCATACCATAACCCCACCACCACGGGGCACTCTGTCCACAATGTTGACATCAGCAAACCGCTCGCCCACATGGCGCCATACACGCTGACTTCTACCTGGTACAGTTGAAACCGGGATTCATCCGTGAAGAGCACACTTCTCCAGCATGCCAGTTGCTATCGAAGGTGAGCATTTGCCCACAGAAGTCAGTTACGACGCCAAACTGCAGTCAGGTCAAGACCCTGGTGAGGACGACGAGCATGCAGATTAGCTTCCCTGAGACGGTTACTGACAGTTTGTGCAGAAATTATTCTGTTGTGCAAACCCACAGATTCATCAGCTGTCCGGGTGGTTGGTCTCAGACGATCCCACAGGTGAAGGAGCCGGATGTGGAGGTCCTGGGCTGGCGTGGTTACACGTGCACAAAATTTGAGAGAAATAAGCTTTTTGTGTGGATGGAAAATGTCTGGGATCTTTTATTTCAGCTCATGAAACATGGGACCAACACTTTACATGTTGCGTTTATATTTTGTTCAGTGTACATGAAAGGCCTGGGGGTTAGGGGTCGATTTGGAGTATGAGCCCATTCCCAACCAATCTTGAATGAATTGCACTACCTCTCAGCACGAGTCTCTACAAAATGCTGTCAGTAAGATTACACAACAAGACAATAAGTACAACAAACATTCATTCATACGTCTTTCCATTTAGTGATTATGTGCTGACACGTTACCTCCAAAAACAGTTTAAAACTGTTTTCCGTTACCACTCACCCTCCACCCGAAAGAAATAGGTTAACATATGGGGTTGTGAGGGTGTGCTGTAACGTTAACTTAATCTTCCTTAGCTCCACACGTCCTGAGAGTAGCGGCCCTTGGTCATCAGCTTCTTGATGTAAGCCACAGCCTGTGTGTGTGTGAGACCTCCCACCTCCTCAACGATGTCATAGAAGGAATTCTGCACATCCCGCGCCATGTTCCGAGCATTCCTAGGAAAAGACAAGTGGCAGCCATATTTACAGTAGGCACACAATAATGATGGATTTTCTCTTTCAAAAAACCCTCAAAGCTTGTACATGTACTGTGCCTTCAGGAAGTATTCACACCCACATTTTGTTGTGTTACAGCCTGAATTTAAAATGGAATAAATTGAGATTTTCTGTCACTGACCTACACACAACACCCCATAATGTCAAAGTGGAATTATGTTTTTAGAAATGTTTAGAAAGCTATAAAAAATGAAAAGCTGAAATGTCTTGAGTCAATATGTATTCAACCCATTTGTTATGGCAAGCCTAAATAAGTTCAGGAGTAAAAATATGCTTAACAACTCACATAATAAGTTGCAATAATAGTGTTTGACATGATTTTTGAATGAACACGGCCCTCCCCCTTCCTACTGCTCATTCAGTAACAACCTGCCTGCTCACTGCCTGGTAGTCAGCAGCAGGTCACAGTGAAAAATATGTTTTGTTTGAAGAAATGCCATGTTTACCCCCCGCGACATCGTTTTCAAAGTAGCCCAAATGTTAGCAAAACTGCGGACATGGCAACCCTGCACTGAAGCATCTGCTCGTTGCATGGTAACAATAGTCTCTCTGCCTGGTTGGGTTTCTGGTGAGCAAACCAACTATTTTGTGCACTACTGCCACCTACAGTGGGATCCAGTGCAGGACAGCAGAATATAAAACACCCACTGGTACATAACATGTCATGTAATGTCACTACAATAATTGTTCCCTTGCTGTAATTAATGAAGAACAAAAAAACAGTCTGACACAAATAATTGCAATTTCAAAAGCTTTATTGAAAATGCATATTTCAAACATTTTTTGTAGTTTTTTTATTTTAAAGAATAGTGCATGTCTCAAAATATTAGAACGAGACCAATATGTGTATTTTTCTAAACATAGTTCCTGTGTCTGAAATTAAGTTTCTGTGTGTATTGGAGGAGTAAGCAATACTCAAAATATCTGTGTGTGTGTGTGTTGTAGTAGTAGATGGCCATTATTTATTCAAACATCTAAGTTTGGGCAGCAGCCACTGGAGAAACCTGTCAATCAAACAGGACAATAAATAGTAGTTTTCACTTACACATCAGATAGCTGCTCTTTCTCTGCTACCTCATTCTATTTCTATAATTCTCTACCTCATTCTATTTCTATAAATCTCAAAAATGCCCTTGTTATGTTCTACTTCTCCTTCTTCTATTTCCTCACCTCTTCCTCAGACTCTTATTTTCCTCTTTCTTGTCCTCCTTACTTTCTCCAACATTTTCCACCTGCTTCATGTTACTAGCCTGCTCTTGCTTCACTCGCTTTTTTGCCTTGCCCTTTTTCCTTTTGACCTTCCCTTCCTGAATATTTTGGACAAGGAGATAAAGTAATATAAGCTTATGGCTATTTTCTACTCTTGAGCTACGATATCTAGAGTTATGATATACTGTAGGACATATGGCCAATATCCCCTTCCTGTTTCCTCTCACCTGTGGGTACACTCCTGTCATTTTCTGCGCCATTTCCTGGAGCAGCTTCCTGCTGTTCTCACTCAGGTTGGTGATGGGGGCCAGGCGAGGGCTTCCTGTATTGGTGATGGGGGCCAGGCAAGGGCTTTCTGTATTTCCTCTCACCTGTGGGGCCACTCCTGACATTTTCTGGAGCAGCTTCCTACCGTTCTCGCTCAGGTTGGTGATTGGGGCCAGGCGAGGGCTGTGGTGGTATGGTAAGTACTCCACAGCAGGCGGAGCAACAATGACAGGGACAGGGCTGGGAGGAGTCAGAGGCTTTGGGACATCCTCTGGAGAGGGCAGGGCCCGTAGGGCTTCAGCCAGGGTCCAGGGTGCTGAGGTCACAAGAGGAGAAAGGCAAGTCTGGCCAGGCACAGGACCAGAGACTTTCCCTGGGCTCTGTAATACCAGAAACAACAAACAAACTGTCAGGACAGTGCTATGTTATACACAATCTCTAGATATACTGTATAACTAATCTATAAATACATTAGATACATGACTACACTCAATAAGTAAGAGTAACTTACAAAGCGCTGGACTTCATACTTCTTTTTTTCAAGCTTGAGGAGCCTGTTCTTGGCTATGCTGGTCTTCATTTCTGCCATGCTCTCTACCATTTCGGCCATCTCTCCAGTGCATTTCTTGAAAGCCACTTTCAACCTTTCCAAGTCATTCAGCCAACTGTCCAGGTCTACTGCCTCAAGATCTCATTTTGCTGCAGTTTCTCTTCATCACTTGGATCAGTGCCCTCAACTCCTCGCCCCTCCTCCCATTGTCTTCCCTATTCACATCTTCATCCCTCAGTCTTTCATCCTTCCTCCTCCCCATCCACTTCTCAATCCAGGCTCTGAAGCATCCCTCATTCTTCTTCTGCCTCTCTTGGTTGATGTCCAGACCGTCATTGACCGTCTTCAGGCCTTCCTCCAGGTCAAGCTCTATGGAGGCCAGGTTTTCTTTAATTCTCCTCAGGCTCTCCTCATTGGTGTTGGTCCACTGTGTCTTCTTGTCCAGCTGCTGCCTGCAGGGCCGGACAGAAGGGACCACCTCCATATGGCGTGACACCTTCTTCAGGGCACTCACAGAGGCAGGGAGAGGGATGTTGGGTTTGGCCACAATAATATGTACAGACATCGGGTCAAACAATTGAGATGTGACACACACTAGTGATGCGCGGGTTGACTCATAACCAGAAGTCCTGCGGTTATATCCACAGGGCGGGGGATTTAGGGTCATGAAATATTGTTGAATAAACAGAAAACAATACATTAAAAAATCCATAAATGTATAATTATTGTGCAAGTTATATCTATAGGCTATTTGGCATTAGTGTGTAAGCCTAAACTTTAGGGCATAACTTGACGCGCGCCAGATAGACTACACACCAATCACCAAACGCTTTAATTCAATAAGAGAAAAGCTACGAAATGGAAAGTTGAAAATAAAGAAGGGACGGCCAGAAAAGTAATGTTTGGAAAATATTTGGTGAAGTGTTAAAAGAGGATGATGGCAGTGCCTATGTTATGTTTGATGATTGTGAGGCACTATAGAAATTCGACAGTCACAAGAGGGGGATTCAAATAGGCCTATGGCACGTCAAGGGAACAAACAGCCTACTGTTCAGATGGGTTAGATGGAAACTGAAATCTGGACACTGACTGTAGATCTTTAACCTCTCACAGTCTTAATATTAACTCCTGCAGAATTAAGCATTTCTTGCAGTAAAATGATAGGCTACACCAAATGTAGGCTTTATTTTGACTCGGGAACAGCAGTGGAGAAATATGATTTCTTTCAGCATCTTGAGGGAATGCAAATGCGCAGCTAGGGACTGCTTTATCAGCATCATAAAAGCTGATAATATTTCAACCACATAAAATGTGCATCCAAGCCAAACTGAAATCTTATCAGAAACATGTCTGGTCGTTTTCAACCCGTCAAACTGATGTCATTTGGAAATTTTGCACAGAAAATGTTTCCCTTTTGATCTTAAGTTATTGCATTTTCTTCTTGATCCCTAAAAGTTTTTGGTTTATTTAGTCTTCTATCTAATTATAGACAAGTTGACTAACAAATAGCCTACCAAAATGTTGGAAATTATAAGCAGAAACATATCCAAACTAGGCACAAAAAAATCCTGCACCCCCTGCTAAGAAATCGTTCTGACGGTGTTCTATATTTGCGGGTTAGGGTCAGGTGCGGGCCTCAGATTTTCACTTTATCACATATAGTCGGGCGGTTGCGGATGGGTTATTAGCAATTGCGGGTGGGTTCGGTTGAACAAACAGCTGACCCGCGCACCACTAACACACACACACACACACACACACACACACACACACGTAAGAGCCTACCAGTCGAGGGTCCTTCAGTGAAGCCCCTTTTCTCAGTGGTTCCTTTGAAGGCCCTGGACTGTCCTCAGCAGAGGCATCATTGCCATTATCACACTGTGTGTCAGAGAGCTAGTTGGTCATAGTCCATTCTCCACATTCAGTCAAAGAGTTACTCAAATACATGCTGCAGAACATACCAGAAAGTCTGACTCATCGAAGGAGTGGAGAGAAAGATCGTCGTCCTCTACTATATCCCTCACTTTAAGCCTTGTCACCTTTCCATCCTCCTCATCCTTCACTTTCAGCAGTGGTGTCCTCCTTTCATGATCCTCATCATCAGACTGTGTATCAGAGTCAACTAGTCAGAGACTATTCTCCTTACAGTGATGTCACTCAACAAAGACATGGTGTACAACTGTCTTACCTCAGATTCACAGTCAGTGAAGGAGTAGATAGAGATGTCATCAGAGTTGGAGGATGAGATCACCCCATCATCATTTCTATCCATCAGCCGAGTCACCCTTCCAGACTGAGGAGACAGACAAAGGCATGTACTTAGGGCAGCCATAGAATACACTGGCATTGACTGTCAAGAAAATGTTGAATATTTAGGCAATCCAACATAGTTGTACAAGTAGTGAGTAATTTATGGGTAATTGAAAATGCAAGTGTATTGAAATGCAATAAATGCAACTCCCATAACATTAGGGATGGGGCTAAAGACTTTCCATACTGTAGGATTCTTTAGCATTTCTCTGTTCAAATATTTTTTTATTGAACACACACAAGAATGGTGTATAGGTATGAAAGACATGTGTACAGTTCTTATCTAAACATAAGAGAACAGACATGAACAACAAGACCCAGAGTTCTGGACACAAAACAAATATTACAAAACACGACATACAGAACAGGGACAGGTAGAAAGAAAAAGGGTATATGTAACCCCCCCCACTTATCCCCCCCTATTCCACCCTATTCCCCTCCCGACTGCTCGAGTGTCAGGGCCAGCACACGCTGCCCAAAGGTAGATTACAATATGACAATTGAGAGTGCGTTAAAAAGTACAAATTCACAGCACCGACTGGTCCAGGTAAGAGAGGAAAGGCTGCCAGATTTGATCAAATGTTGATAATTTATTGTTCAGAATATATCTAATTCTTTCTAAGTGTACAGTTTTTGCCACTTCGCTGAGCCATAATTTGGTAGAGGGCGCTTCCCTCCTTTTCCAAAACAACAAGATTAATTTTTTTGCCGAAATGAGACTGTAAGAGATGAGTTGTTTTTGGGAGTTGGTTAATCCGTTTAGGGAATCGGACACTCCCAGGATTATCAGAAGCGGGTCTGGGTCTATTGAAGTCTCCAGAACTTCAGAGAGGACCCCAAATATTCCACACCAATAACCATACAGACTAGAGCATAGGGCAAAGCAGTGGAGTAGTGTACCCTGCTCAGCCTGACATTTATCACACATAGGGGATGTATCAGGAAATATCCTATGCAGTTTAGTTTTGGAGTAGTGTAATCTGTGTAATACCTTAAATTGTATGAGACGATGTCTGGAGTTAATGGAGCAGGTGTGGATATACTCCAAGCTATCCTCCCAGTCTGCCACCGAAATATCAGTCCCTAGTTCTTCCTCCCATTTTGCCTTAATGGCATCTGTAGAGGGTGCGCTAACAGATTGAAAAGCGTCATATAGACGAGATATCAGTTTGTCTGAGGTGGGGCATATTTTTATGCATCCGTCAAACATGGAAGGTTTAGCATTCTCAAATGTTGGGAGGTGTTTTCTAACATAGTCTCTAATTTGTAGGTATCTGAAAAAGTTACTTCTGGGAAGGTTATAAGTTTCCCTCAGCGCTTCAAAGGAAGCAAAGGTCCCTCCTATATATAAATCCCCTATGGTACTTATCCCCAACTCTCCCCATCGCTCAAAGGTGTTATCAAGGTTAGAGGGGGCAAAGGAGGGATTCCTGGCAACAGGGAGCATGAATGATATTGGTCTAAGCTCAAAGTGGACTTTAATTTGCTTCCAGATTCGGACTGTGCTATGTATAATAGGATTGTTATGGTAAAGTGACATCTCCAGATTAACAGGTGACAAAATCACGGCACCAATAGAGAAGGGGTGACACTCCTCCCGCTCCATGCTAAGCCAGCTGGATGGCGGGGTTGCGTCATCCAGCAAAAACGTAACAGCGCGGAGGTTAGCGGCCCAATAGTAAAATATAAAATTTGGGAGAGACAATCCTCCTTCCATCTTGGATTTACATAGGTGTTTTATACCTATCCTGTGTGTTTTATAATCCCAGATGAAAGGATTGATAATAGAGTCCAGTTGTTTATGAAATGATTTAGGTATGAATACTGGGATGTTCTGGTATAGGTAGAGCAGTTGTGGGAGGAAGACCATTTTAATGGCATTAATTCTTCCGAGCAGAGAAATTGGGAGAGTTCTCCAAAACTGTTTGTTTGCCTTGAGATTTTGCATCAGAGAAGGGAAATTCTCTTTAAATAGTAAGGAGTATTGTTTGGTAACTACAATTCCAAGGTAGATACATTTTTCTGAAGATAACTTAACTGGAAGATGTTCTAGCCAGGAGGTGTTTTGCAACCGTATGGGCATTAATTCCCTCTTGTTCCAATTTATTCTATATCCCGAGAAGGTACCAAACAAATTAATCACCTCAAGAATAGCTGGAATACTAGCGTGGGGTTCTGTTACATAGAGGAGAATATCATCTGCGTATAGGGAAATCTTATTTAGAGTATCTTTAGTATTATAGCCGTGTATTGCTGAATGAGATCTGATCGCTTGAGCGAGAGGTTCAATAATTAGGGCGAAGAGCATAGGCGACAGCGCACAACCCTGCCTTGTCCCTCTGTGGAGGTTAAATCGGGGCGACATTGATTGGTTAGTGAGTATTCTCGCACAGGGGTTCCTATATAAAAGCTGGATCCAATTTATGAACCCATCTCCAATATTAAATTTCTGTAGGACCTTGAATAGATAGGGCCACTCAACTTGGTCAAAGGCCTTTTCGGCGTCAAGAGATATAACGGCAAGGTCCACGTTAGGTAACCTCTGAGAATACATAATGTGAAGAGGCGCCTGAGATTGAAGAATGAGTTTCTATTAGGGATAAAGCCGGTCTGGTCCGAATGGACCAATTTGCCAATTAAAGTGCTAAGCCTGTTAGCCAGAGTTTTTGCTAAAATCTTTTGGTCTGTATTAAGGAGGGATATTGGTCTGTATGACCCTACCTCTTCCGGATCTTTACCCTTCTTATGTATAACTGTAATAAACGCCTCATCCAAAGTAGATGGGAGAGCTCCATCCTCATTGGCCCGAACCAACATTTTGTGCAGGTAGGGAGATAGCATGTTGCTGAATGTTTTATAGAATTCACCAGGGTATCCATCTGGGCCCGGGGTCTTGCCACTCTTTAGAGATTTAATTGTTTCTCTAATTTCTTCAAGAGATATTTCCTTATTCAGGAAGTTAGAGTCTTCCTGGTTCAGGGCAGGAAGATTACAGTCCTCCAAAAAGTTATGCATAATTAAGGGATTAGGATCCGCTTTAGATGTATATAGAGTCTCATAAAACTGACGGAATCTGTCATTGATGTCTTTGGGGGAGGAGAGTAATTCCCCAGATGCAGATTTAACTTTGTGAATCATTCGGTCACTCACGTTTTTTCGAAGTTGTCTGGCGAGTAATTTGTGTGGTTTGTCACCAAACTCAAAATATTTTTGCTTGGCATAGAGAAAAGATTTAGCAATTTTAGCCGAGAGGATCTGATTGTATTAAAATTTTAAAGACATAATTTGTTTATGTTTCTCCATAGATGGATGTCTAGCATTCTCCCTATCCAGTAAGTGAATTTGTCCCTCCAGTTCTACCAATTTTTTTCTGTTTTGCCTACTGGCAGTCTGAAAGGAGATGATACAGCCTCTCAAATAAGCCTTCAGCGTTTCCCACAATAATGCTGGGGAAGTCTCTGTGTTGTCGTTGGTATCAAATAAAAATGTAATTTGGTCTTTAAGATGTTCACAGAATGTTGGTTCTGTGAGGAGCTGAGGATTCAACCTCCAGACCCTCTCGTTTGGTACGATGTCACCCAATCTCAGGGAGAAGATGAGTGGACTGTGGTCAGAGATTATAATATCATGATATCTCACATTACAGGTATAGGGGAGTAGTTTAGCATCAACCAAAAAGTAGTCAATTCGAGTATATACATTGTGAACATGAGAGTAAAAGGAGTATTCCCTACCCGTAGGATTAGAGATCCTCCATATATCAAATAAGTTAGAATTTTTTATGTAGGTATTCAAGAATTCGCTTGAATAGGAGGTAGGGGTTCGCCGGGTAGAGGATCTATCCAAATATTGGTCTAGTACACAGTTAAGGTCCCCTCCAATGACCAGATTAGTATGGGAGATATCTGGAATCAGGGCAAGGACTCTTTTGAAAAAAGAGGGGTTATCAATGTTTGGCCCATAGATATTTAGTAGAGTTACAGAAGTAGAATGGATCTCTCCTATTACGATCACATAACGACCCTCTTTATCCACAATAGTGGTTTTATGTAGAAAGGGAATTCCTTTCCGTACCAGAATCGCTGTGCCTCTCGTTTTGGCAGAGAAGTTAGAGTGATACACTTGTCCCACCCACTTACATTTAAGTCTGTTATGAGATTTGTTTTTCAGATGGGTTTCTTGCAAAAATATAATATCAGACGAAAGTGCTTTCAAGTGGGCTAGGACCCTGCCTCTCTTAATTGGTTCGTTTAAACCCTTGACATTCCAGGAAGTGAATGTAAGTCCCGCCCTCCTCTCATTTGTAGTTCCTATGGTGGCCTGCATAACATGTAACTCACTAAAAAGGTAAGAAAGCGCACCAAACCATCACGATCAGCATATGTAGCACCTACACCCGAGCAGTATCCAACCCACCCCTCCCCCCCCGCAAGCACCTTTACTCTCCACCCTGTTCCCCTACTTTCCCCAACCTTTACCCCCCCCCCCATCAACCCACATTTAACAGGCATACACACATAGGACAGAAATAAATATGAAAATAAAAATAACAAACACATTGTCTGGCCGATGCCAAAAAAGCACGGCGCGCCCTCGAACAAGAGGTAAAACACAAATAAAATCCCAACTATGCGCTCACCTCTCGCTATCCTAGAACTTCTACTAACATATGAACTGAGGAGGCTCCCGCACTTAAAGTGTTCAATTAGCATCTAATAAACCTAAACAGAATAAGTTGCAACTTAAACATATTGCGCACTTAAGGTTAATCTTGGGTCAATCCCTGAGATAAGCAAGATGTATCATCACAAGATTCTATTGCTAAGCAATACCGGTCTAAACATAAACCATCAGTAACCGACATAGACAGCAGGACAGTTACATATTGTGGGTTAGGAGAAGGGAACAAGGATTTTGATAAATTGAACGTACCCCCCAATCAAAAAAATAACAAAGTAAATAAAAATGTAAAAAAATTAAAAAATGTAAAAATAATAATAATAATACATTATTTTCAAATAATTTTAAAAAATAGTGATTTATATATACATATGTGCACACATACACATCCACACACACACACACACACACATACATACATGTGCATACCTACATACATACACACACACACATACGTGTATATATATATATATATATATATATATATATATATATATATATATATATATATATATATATATATATACGCACACACATATACACACGTATACACGCACACATACATACACACACCCCAAAAAATATATACATATAAAATAAATATTCTTAAATATATACAGATACATACACACGCATACACATATACATCCATACACACACATCTACATACACAAACATGCATACCCCAGAATAATAATCTATACAAATTTAAAATATACACATACATAATACTAAAATGCTAAGAGAAAATAATAATAAAGTACAAATAATTATTATTATATGTACGCACAGGAATAATGTAAGAATTGAAAAATAAATAACGAAACAAAACAAAAATGGGGGAATATAAGTATATCCATCCGAAAGTGTCAATGATCCGACCTGGAAGGCCTCCCAAACAGGCATCGCTCTAAACCCAGTCGGAATGAAAGTGAAATTAACGTTAAGTGAGAGCTCTGACCGCCCTCCATTGGTCAGCTCATCGTATTACATGTTCGGTAGCCCTTGCTGAGACCGTTTAATACGGTTTCACCCGTTATGGTATGGTATGGTATGGATTCGAGTCCGTGAGCAGACCTTAACACACAATGACAAGGCACTCTAACCTGTACGGGGGATTGGTGTATATTCCCGGACAAACTTCTCTGCGTCCAGAACCGAGGAGAGCCAGATCTTCTCCCCGGAAGGCGGGGTAATTCTTAGTCTTGCAGGGAAGAGCAAGGCTGGGTGAAGATGGAGTTTGTAGAGTTTGGTCATGACATCTCTGTAGCCAGCGCGGTGCTTTGCCACATCGGGCGCATAGTCCTCATAGACACGAAAGGGGTGCCCTTTATGTAACAGGTTACCCCTCATTCGAGCCTCGCGCAGGATAAGATCCTTGGTCTTGAAACTGTGACAACAGATGATTACTGGGCGAGGACGCTGGCCCGGTCCAGGCACTGGGACAAGGGCGCGATGTGCACGGTCCACTAGGGGATCCGACGCCAAAACATCCGGTCCCATTGCATCCTTCAGTAGCTTGGCGAAGAAGTCGGTGGGGCGAGAGCCCGCCTCCACCCCTTCTGCCAGACCCACAACGCAAAGGTTATGCCGCCTGGATCTGCCCTCCAGGTCGACCACTTTCACAGAAAGCCTCTGCACATTATCCTGCAATGACGTGCATAGCATCTCTAACTCGTCGATCCTACCAGCGTTGAATTCAGAAGCTTTCTCAAGGTCCACAATACTCTGGCCCTGCGAAGCGACCGTTCGAATGGTGCTCTCGATTTTAGTGTCCAGTTCAGCAATAGTAGCCTTAAGATCCTCCGCTATAGCAACACGTAGTTCTCCCAAAGCCCGGGTAAGTTCTGTAAGTGTCACGTTGTTACCTGTGCCTTCCGCCATGTTTGTCTCGTTGTTTGGTGGGGTGTAGACCTCTGATGTGGATTTATTGTCCTTTGGTCGCTTATTACTAGGCATTTTCACATAGAAAGTTACAATATTGTATTAGTAAGAAAAGTTTGTTGTAACAAGTGCAATAAAGTAAGTTAGGTTAGATTATTTCGCAAAAAAGTTGCGGGAGCCTCTCACACACAGCCGTTCACTCCAACATGCTAGCTCCGCCCCATTCTTTAGCATTTCTAATGAATGATTGTCAATTCAACCAAGCCAACCAAAATGGCCATATGAATCAACAGATTGATCTATCTGTTCTGTCTCTATGGGAACAGCAGAGATGTCTGACCTGGCTAAGAGGCTCTGGATTGATGTCCCATCCATCCCCAGATGTCTGTTCCTGCCCACAGCTCACAATGATTGGCTGTGAACAGTAAAGAAAAAATGTAACACTCTTTTGCTCATTTTGGCCTTGGAAATAACTTGGAAATAAATGATGTAGCTATCAATAAATAATTTAAGTAGCTACTGTTATGTGGTTGATTTGAATGTGACATACAGGCCTTTTGTGGATCTGAGGGGTCTGCACTGAAGTAGACTGTCAAGACAATATTCCATTTCAAATGTGGTTAGATAAGGAGGGATATCTGCACTTGCTTTTATTGTGATAACTGCAGTTTGTACATGCAGCATAACTAATGTTTATGTGTTATTGTTTTCAGGTCAGATTTGACTTACAGGCCTTGGCCTTCTGCGCACTTTGCCGGTTGGCCACATCACAGAATCAGGGGTGTTCACCCTCACTGGATTCAACTGTCAACACAACACTCCATTTAAAAGGTGATAACAAAAACAGAAGATTTTTTAAATATATATATATATATTTGATATTTAACACATAAGGGCGGCGCCTTAAAGCTCTTTTGATTCACTCATCATTACGATTCATCTTGCTTTCTGAGGGATACATTTCCATCAATTGATTGGCACAAAACATATCCTGGCACACACACGCATAAAGGGCATGTCCCAAATGGCACCCCAGTGCCCATATATTGCACTTATTTTGACCTGAGTCCAATGGGCACAGGTCAAAAGTAGTACACTACAGGGTGCCATTTGGGACCAAAGAATGTAAGAGCCTACCAGACGTTCTAAACTCCAAATCACCTTGTGCAGTGCGCACGGGTCTATCCAACCGTTTCCAATCGTAGTATTTATTCTCTGCACAGTGTCAGCTAGGGCAGACTATGCACCTGAAACAACCTGACTGAAGAAAGCGATTGTACTGATTGTATCAAAGCTGAACACAGTTTATGTAGTGAATTTATGCTTGGTTACGTCACAATAGGTCACAGTTTTATGGCCGCGCATAATACGTCACAGGAAAGGCTTGTATGGGACTGGACTGGTGGTATCTCCCCCTGGTCGTAATTCATAACTGTCAAATAAAATCTATCTAGCTATCTAACTCAAATGGCTGTTGAGGACTCTTTGATCATCACATTTGAGGCACATGTCAGCAGGTGGCAGTGTCTTCAAATGCAGCACTTGATGATCTGAGCAACAGTTGAGCAACTTTGTGGTTGTGACAAATCCAAATGCGGAAGTCCAGTACATTTGTTTTTGCTTAGCAAGCTTGCCCGCCTATTTCTACAATTCATCTTCTTAAACTCGGATTTTAAACTTAACCACACTGCTAACCTTATGCCCAACCTTAAATTAAGACCAAAAAGCCTATTTTTGTTTTCATTAATTTTTAAGATATAGCCTATTTGTAATTTGTGGCTTTGTTATCTAGTGGGAACCTCTAGCTAGCTAGCTAGCTACCTATAATCTGGCTAAAGTTTTACGCAATATTGGAGGAAAATATTGATTATTGTACTTGATTATCCAAGTTTGACAAATATGCATTGGGCATCAAAATGATATCCGAATAGTTTTAAAACATATGGTTCAGAGGTTCAAGAGTTTTACTCCTGAGTTCAGGCTCACGAGTGGGATTGTTGCTGTCATTAGAGTATCATTTGTTTTGTTTACTGTCACTACATATTTCGGTTTATCAGAGGATGTCTTCAGTCTTGGAACGACAGTTTTTGGCAATGGGCATGGTAAGTTAGCTAGGAGGGTCTGAGTGAATCAACAGTCATATATGCTCAGTAGCTACTTTGAATGAGAGTGTTGTAACGTTAGCTAGCTTGCTAAAACGTATAGCTAATGTAACAGATGGTGCCAGTAGGCTACAGCAGCAGGCTACAGCACAACACACCAGTGCAGCTTATGTCTGTCAACCCTATCATTTATGTTTTAATCCTTTCCTCTTCCTTTGCAGTGCACAAGCTCATCACATACTCCTTCCACCACAAGACAGTGACCCAGCTACTCCTCAGTATTGGGGTTCTGGTGCCCCTCTGTGGAGGCATTGAGAAGAGTGTGGGGACTGTTCGGTTCCTCCTCATGTTTCTGCTGCTCTCTATCAGCACAGGGGTGTTGTACACCATACTGGGTCTGCTACTGTTTGGTGCATCTGCCCAGAAACAGGTGGAGGGGTTCATTCCAGTGTCCCTCTCCCTTATGGGTATGGCCACAGTGCACTCCCGTAAGGTTAAGGGCTTTCTTTTCGGGGTCACTGTACCCATGTTAGCCCTGCCCTGGCTGTTTCTGTTCATCATAACACTTTTGGTCCCACACACTGTCTTCCTTTGCAATGCCATCGCCATCATCGCAGGGGGGATCTGTATCCTTACTCATTTACATTTACATTTTAGTCATTTAGCAGACGCTCTTATCCAGAGCGACTTACAGTTAGTGAGTTATTTTTTAATTTTTCATACTGCCCCCCCGTGGGAATCGAACCCACAACCCTGGCGTTGCAAACGCCATGCTCTACCAACTGAGCTACATCCCTGCCGGCCATTCCCTCCCCTACCCTGGACAACGCTGGGCCAATTGTGCGCCGCCCCATGGGTCTCCCGGTCGCGGCCGGCTATAACCTCATTGTGGTTCAAAATAACTGATACACTCCTCTGCAGTATGTCACAGCTTTATAAGTGTGCTTAGTAGTGTAGTTAAGTGGTAATAGGTTATAGGTGTTGTATATGAATCCTGCTGCTGAACATTATGGCATGTTTGTTTAGAAAAAATCTTGCATCACTGCGTCACACATTCTCCTTAACTTGCACTGGTGAAACAGACGGTAAGGGCTGGCTCTCACTTCTGGACATGTCCGATGCCAGGGCATCAGTGCTGGACAAGAAGATGCCTTTCAGGCTGCTGAGGAACATTGGTGTCCTGTATGTCCCTGCATCAACAGAGGAGAGAAGGAAGACGGTCCACCCACCGTAAGTACTGAGAAAGCACCAGACATATCATTTATCAGACAAGACAAGAGGTCATTAAATAACAATTGCTGTGTGCAAGCCAGAGCACATAATGTACTACAGTATAATGAGGTGCAGTTATAATTGATGATCCGCAGCTGTAATTGAATACTGTACAATAGGCACCTAGTGGTCCCCCATGATTAGATAGAGAATTACTGGTATAGATAGGCTCTCTGAAATCTGTCCACGTTCTCATTGATTGCAGAATCATTCCAACCCCAGGCTCCTACCCAGTCCAAGCCTACGCTCCAGTGTCCTTTACCTCCAACCTACAGGCTACCGAGACCACACCAAAGACATTTGAAGGCTGGGCCAACTCCTACTATACACAGGGGAGCCCTGTTCAGCTCTCAGGTTATAATGGACACAACCATGGATATGGCCTCAAGCATAGCTTTGGGCCAAGTCACGGACATAGTCACGAACATGGACACAGCTGCAGCCACAGCCAAGGTCATGGACATAGTCACGAACACAGCTTCGGCCATGGACTCAGTCATGGGCATGCATCTGCCTCTCAAACCAGCAGTCACTGGGCTCCAGTGGCTCAACATCCACATTCTCAACATTCCCACCTCAGTCCACTGTCTGTGTCTGTCAGTGCCCCCCAGAGTTTCACAGCAAAAATGCCGGAGTCACTGCCAGAATCTGTGATGGTTCACCCAGGAGCACCTGTGTCTTCACTGACAGATTGATGACTTCAATCCGTAACGGCAAAACTCGCTATAGCTCGATTGAAATTTAAAGGCAATGTTCGCGAAGACCGGAAATTACATTTACATTTCAAGCGTGCTATTTTCAGCAATCACAATCCTTGTAAAAACGTCAACTCTTGGTATAACTAATAACATAAAAAAAAAAAAAAATGTCAGTGTGGTTATAAGCCGCTATAGCTCTGAACTACGGCAATACGGATTTAATCGAGCCCATAGTTGTCATTCAATGTGTTTTCTGTCTCATGTTATACATTGAGATGTAATATGCTTGGACATGTGGTTTGAGGCAGTACTTGAAGGTCCACTTTTTCTTCACTGATGTTTTTGGTTTGAATATACAAGCAGGCTCTGAATGTTCAAGGTCAAATCAATGCAAGAAGGGTTTGATTGTCAGTTGATTGTAAGACCACTCCTTTTGGCTTGTGTGTTTTGTACTTTGTGTTTTTTTACACAGACGGTAGACAAATCTCTTGGTACTCTTGATTTATATAACCTAGATTAAAACAACGTTTTTCAAAACACTTAGTAAACCAGAACAGTTTTTAGTTCAAACTAAACATTTTTATCACACTAATGTATTATCAGTTTTTCCCCCTTAACTACACTTAACAAAAATATAAATGCAACATGTAAAGTGTTGGTCCCATCACAATATATTTTACATTAGTTATCTTGTTGTTTTTAATCCCACCCTTCAGCTCCACTCAACCCCTCCCATCTATCTCTTAACACCATCCATTTTTTATTTACATTTGCCATATATTTTTCAACTGTGCTGTGATGTTTCACAAAAGTTCTGAACCTTTCTATTCTCATAGTTTCTACAGATTGTAAATTAAAGATAAACATTTTTGTTAAAAGTATTATTATATTATTGATCGATTGACTATGACTTTTCAAATCACCCAGTAGTGCTATCTGCAGAGTTAGCTCCAGGTAAATGTTGCACTTCTTCTTCCTGGACCTTTGACCAAAAACAAGCTACACATGGACAGTACCAAAACAAATGATCTAATGAATCGGTCTCTTCGCAGAAAAATCTGCAGAGCTGGGATGGTTGTATCCCCCATATATATAACATTCTATTGGTTGCAAGAATTTTGTATAATAATTTTAATTGAAAAATTTTAGGTTTTGAATCCGGCGTTGTTTTGCGTATCAGTTCATAAACCATGTGCCATGGTATCGGTACATCGAAAATCTCTTTCCAACTATTTTGCAATCTATATGGCACAGCTGTCAAATTTTTTGTCCTTAAATAAAACTGATATACTTTTTTATTTATCACAATTTTCATTAACCAATTTTGGTCTTTAATGAAGACAAGTTCCTTATTTTTTCCCCCTTCCACTTGCCTCTTCCATTTTTGCGTTAATGCTGCAATTAGTTGGTTGTAATTTTGGGTAGAGCAGACATTTCCATATATTTTTGTTAGCTGCATGTGTGGCATAACTCCACTAGTCCTATTTATGATATCATTTACAAAGATTATACCTTTTTTAAACATTTTTTTGAAAAAATAATAATATAAAAATTATATTTGAGTTTAACCACATTATTTGTTGTATTATTTGTTCTGTCTTTTCTGGTGGATTAAACTGAAATCGCAACCAACTTTCTATGGCTTATTTTTAAAATAGTGATATTTTGGAGATGATTTCATTTTCAGTGAGAGGTTGTAATCTGAATAAAGGGGAAAAGGCCATTCTTGAACATGGGGTGAGATATTCTTATTAATCTGCTAGAAAACCAGTTTGGATTTAAGTATAACTTTTGCATGACTGAAGCCTTTAGTGAGAGGTCTAATGCTTTAATATTTAATAATTTCTGCCCTCCGAATTCATGTTCATTATATAAATAGGCCCGTTTAATTTTGTCTGGCTTGCCGTTCCAAATAAAATTGAATCTTTTTTGCTCATATAGTTTTTAAAAACAGGTCCCTAGATGTAGGCTAGACCATAAGCAAATAGGTAAACTGGGATATGACTAAAGAGTTAATCAGGGTGATTTTACCACAAATAGACAGGTATTTTCCTTTCCATGGTAGAACATTTTTATATATTTTTGCTAACTTTCTATTAAAATGTATTGTAGTGAGATAATTTCTTTATTTCGGGATATGTATACCGAGTATGTCCACATCACCGTCAGACCATTTTATTGGTAAACTACACGGTAATGTAAAAGGTTAGAAAAAGTACCTAGATCCTCTATGAGGCTGTGGAGGGATCCAAATTGTGGATTTAAAAGAAAGCATGAATCATCAGCGTACAATGACATCTTTGTTTTTAAGCCCTTGATTTCTAACCCCTTGATATTATTGTTGGATCTGATTTTAATAGCTAACATTTCGATGGCCATAATAAATAGATATGCAGATAGTGGACAACCTTGTTTTACTCCTCTTGACAGCTTAATACTTTCTGAGAAGTAGTTATTATTTACTATTTTACACCTAGGGTTACTCTACATACTGTAACTTTAACCCATTTTATAAGAGATTCTCCAAAATTGAAATTTAATCCAGGCATTTATATATAAATTCCAGTCGTACTTTATCAAAAGCCTTTTCAAAGTCAGCTATGAATACCAGGCCTGGTTTCCCAGATTTTTCATAGTGTTCTATTGTTTCCAGTACTTGTCTTATATTATCTCCAATGTATCATCCATGTAAACAACCTGTCTGATTAGGATGAATAATATCCGACAATACCTTTTTAATTCTATACGCTATATATTTTGCTAGAATTTTTGCATCACAACACTGAAGTGTAAGGGGCCACCAATTTTTTTAATGGACCGGATCTTTATATTTACCACTTGGATGCTGTTTCAGTAATAATGAAATCAGACCTTGTTGAGTATCTGATAATCTACCATTTTTGTAGGTGTGGTTAAAACATGCTAATAAGGGTCCTCTGAGTATATCAAATAAGGTTTGGTATACCTCGACTGGTATGCCATCCAACCCTGGAGTTTTCCCAGACTTAAAGGCTTTAATTGCATCAAGAAGTTCCTCCTCTGTAATTTGGCCTTCACAAGAGTCTTTCTGTACAGCTGTTTATTTTACATCATTAATAGAAAAATATATATACAATGATCTTCGGTTAGTGGAGATGGAGGAGACTGAAACGAAAACATATGCTTAAAGTTATAGGCTATTTATTACATCTGTTTGCCAGCTCCAGGTAAGCTACACAAGTGGCACAAATTGACTTGCAATGACTCCAGTGATATCTTAATTTCAACATATTTATTGTATCAAATGGTAGGCTACAGTATCCTACAATGGCATACAAATTAATAGCATACTTGATGGCCGGTGACTCAGCTGCCTGCTGTGGCTCTAAAACACACACACAAAAACACGGCCCTCCCCCTTCCTACTGCTCATTCAGTAACAACCTGCCTGCTCACTGCCTGGTAGTCAGCAGCAGGTCACAGTGAAAAATATGTTTTGTTTGAAGAAATGCCATGTTTACCCCCCGCGACATCGTTTTCAAAGTAGCCCAAATGTTAGCAAAACTGCGGACATGGCAACCCTGCACTGAAGCATCTGCTCGTTGCATGGTAACAATAGTCTCTCTGCCTGGTTGGGTTTCTGGTGAGCAAACCAATTATTTTGTGCACTACTGCCACCTACAGTGGGATCCAGTGCAGGACAGCAGAATATAAAACACCCACTGGTACATAACATGTCATGTAATGTCACTACAATAATTGTTCCCTTGTTGTAATTAATGAAGAAGAAAAAAACAGTCTGACACAAATAATTGCAATTTAAAAAGCTTTATTGGAATTTTTTTGTAGTTTTTTTATTTTAAAGAATAGTGCATGTCTCAAAATATTAGAACGAGACCAATATGTGTATTTTTCTAAACATTGTTCCTGTGTCTGAAATTAAGTTTCTGTGTGTATTGGAGGAGTAAGCAATACTCAAAATGTGTGTGTGTGTGTGTGTGTGTGTTGTAGTAGTAGATGGCCATTATTTATTCAAACATCTCAGTTTGGGCAGAGCCACTGGAGAAACCTGTCAATCAAACAGGAGAATAAATAGTAGTTTTCACTTACACATCAGATAGCTGCTCTTTCTCTGCTATCTCATTCTATTTCTATAATTCTCTACCTCATTCTATTTCTATAAATCTCAAAAATGCCCTTGTTATGTTCTACTTCTCCTTCTTCTATTTCCTCACCTTTCCTCAGACTCTTCTTTTCCTCTTTCTTGTCCTCCTTACTTTCTCCAACATTTTCCACCTGCTTCATGTTACTGGCCTGCTCTTGCTTCACTTGCTTTTTTGCCTTGCCCTTTTTCCTTTTGACCTTCCCTTCCTGAATAATTTGGACAAGGAGATAAAGTAATATAAGCTTATGGCTATTTTCTACTCTTGAGCTACGATATCTAGAGTTATGATATACTGTAGGACATATGGCCAATATCCCCTTCCTGTTTCCTCTCACCTGTGGGTACACTCCTGCCATTTTCTGCGCCATTTCCTGGAGCAGCTTCCTGCTGTTCTCACTCAGGTTGGTGATGGGGGCCAGGCGAGGGCTTCCTGTATTGGTGATGGGGGCCAGGCATGGGCTTTCTGTATTTCCTCTCACCTGTGGGTACACTCCTGCCATTTTCTGCGCCATTTCCTGGAGCAGCTTCCTGCTGTTCTCACTCAGGTTGGTGATGGGGGCCAGGCGAGGGCTTCCTTTATTGGTGATGGGGGCCAGGCAAGGGCTTTCTGTATTTCCTCTCACCTGTGGGGCCACTCCTGCCATTTTCTGGAGCAGCTTCCTACCGTTCTCGCTCAGGTTGGTGATTGGGGGCAGGCGAGGGCTGTGGTGGTATGGTAAGTACTCCACAGCAGGCGGAGCAACAATGACAGGGATGTTGGGTTTGGCCACAATAATCTGTACAGACATAGGGTCAAACAATTGAGATGTGACACACACTAGTGATGCGCGGGTTGACTCATAACCAGAAGTCCCGCGGTTATATCCACAGGGCGGCGGATTTAGGGTCATGAAATATTGTTGAATAAACAGAAAACAATACATTAAAAAATCCATAAATGTATAATTATTGTGCAAGTTATATCTATAGGCTATTTGGCATTAGTGCGTAAGCCTAAACTTTAGGGCATAACTTGACGCGCGCCAGATAGACTACACACCAATCACCAAACGCTTTAATTCAATAAGAGAAAAGCTACGAAATGGAAAGTTGAAAATAAAGAAGGGACGGCCAGAAAAGTAATGTTTGGAAAATATTTGGTGAAGTGTTAAAAGAGGATGATGGCAGTGCCTATGTTATGTTTGATGATTGTGAGGCACTATAGAAATTCGACAGTCACAAGAGGGGGATTCAAATAGGCCTATGGCACGTCAAGGGAACAAACAGCCTACTGTTCAGATGGGTTAAATGGAAACTGAAATCTGGACACTGACTGTAGATCTTTAACCTCTCACAGTCTTAATATTAACTCCTGCAGAATTAAGCATTTCTTGCAGTAAAATGATAGGCTACACCAAATGTAGGCTATATTTTGACTCGGGAACAGCAGTGGAGAAATATGATTTATTTCAGCATCTTGAGGGAATGTGAATGCGCAGCTAGGGACTGCTTTATCAGCATCATAAAAGCTGATAATATTTCAACCACATAAAATGTGCATCCAAGCCAAACTGAAATCTTATCAGAAACATGTCTGGTCGTTTTCAACCCGTCAAACTGATGTCATTTGGAAATTTTGCACAGAAAATGTTTCCCTTTCTTTCTTGAGTTATTGCATTTTCTTCTTGATCCCTAAACGTTTTTGGTTTATTTAGTCTTCTATCTAATTATAGACAAGTTGACTAAAAAATAGCCTACCAAAATGTTGGAAATTATAAGCAGAAACATATCCAAATTAGGCACAAAAAAATCCTGCACCCCCTGCTAAGAAATCGTTCTGACGGTGTTCTATATATATATATTTGCGGGTTAGGGTCAGGTGCGGGCCTCAGATTTTCCCTTTATCACATATAGTCGGGCGGTTGCGGATGGGTTATTAGCAATTGCGGGTGGGTTCGGTTGAACAAACAGCTGACCCGCGCACCACTAACACACACACACACACACACACACACACATGTAAGAGCCTATCAGTCGAGGGTCCTTCAGTGAAGCCCCTTTTCTCAGTGGTTCCTTTGAAGGCCCTGGACTGTCCTCAGCAGAGGCATCATTGCCATTATCACGCTGTGTGTCAGAGAGCTAGTTGGTCATAGTCCATTCTCCACATTCAGTCAAAGAGTTACTCAAATACATGCTGCAGAACATATCAGAAAGTCTGACTCATCGAAGGAGTGGAGAGAAAGATCGTAGTCCTCTACTATATCCCTCACTTTAAGCCTTGTCACCTTTCCATCCTCCTCATCCTTCACTTTCAGCGGTGGTGTCCTCCTTTCATGATCCTTTTCATCAGACTGTGTATCAGAGTCAACTAGTCAGAGACTATTCTCCTTACAGTGATGTCACTCAACAAAGACATGGTGTACAACTGTCTTACCTCAGATTCACAGTCAGTGAAGGAGTAGATAGAGATGTCAGAGTTGGAGGATGAGATCACCCCATCATCATTTCTATCCATCAGCCGAGTCACCCTTCCAGACTGAGGAGACAGACAAAGGCATGTACTTAGGGCAGCCATAGAATACACTGGCATTGACTGTCAAGAAAATGTTGAATATTTAGGCAATCCAACATAGTTGTACAAGTAGTGAGTAATTTATGGGTAATTGAAAATGCAAGTGTATTGAAATGCAATAAATGCAACTCCCATAACATTAGGGATGGGGCTAAAGACTTTCCATAC
Source organism: Coregonus lavaretus (assembly GCF_964263955.1). NCBI lineage: Eukaryota > Metazoa > Chordata > Actinopteri > Salmoniformes > Salmonidae > Coregonus > Coregonus lavaretus. The sequence continues at coordinate 110,124 of NW_028163192.1, read as the reverse complement.
TGTAGGATTCTTTAGCATTTCTAATGAATGATTGTCAATTCAACCAAGCCAACCAAAATGGCCATATGAATCAACAGATTGATCTATCTGTTCTGTCTCTATGGGAACAGCAGAGATGTCTGACCTGGCTAAGAGTCTCTGGATTGATGTCCCATCCATCCCCAGATGTCTGTTCCTGCCCACAGCTCACAATGATTGGCTGTGAACAGTAAAGAAAAAATGTAACACTCTTTTGCTCATTTTGGCCTTGGAAATAACTTGGAAATAAATGATGTAGCTATCAATAAATAATTTAAGTAGCTACTGTTATGTGGTTGATTTGAATGTGACATACAGGCCTTTTGTGGATCTGAGGGGTCTGCACTGAAGTAGACTGTCAAGACAATATTCAATTTCAAATGTGGTTAGATAAGGAGGGATATCTGCACTTGCTTTTATTGTGATAACTGCAGTTTGTACATGCAGCATAACTAATGTTTATGTGTTATTGTTTTCAGGTCAGATTTGACTTACAGGCCTTGGACTTCTGCGCTCTTTGCCGGTTGGCCACATCACAGAATCAGGGGTGTTCACCCTCACTGGATTCAACTGTCAACACAACACTCAATTTAAAAGGTGATAACAAAAACAGAAGATTTTTTAAATATATATATATTTGATATTTACCACATAAGGGCGGCGCCTTAAAGCTCTTTTGATTCTCTCATCATTACGATTCATCTTGCTTTCTGCATAAAGGGCATGTCCCAAATGGCACCCCAGTGCCCATATATTGCACTTATTTTGACCTGAGCCCAATGGGCACAGGTCAAAAGTAGTACACTACAGGGTGCCATTTGGGACCAAAGAATGTAAGAGCCTACCAGACGTTCTAAACTCCATGGACGGGTCTATCCAACCGTTTCCAATCGTAGTATTTATTCTCTGCACAGTGTCAGCTAGGGCAGACTATGCACCTGAAACAACCTGACTGAAGAAAGCAATTGTACTGATTATATCAAAGCTGAACACAGTTTATGTAGTGAATTTATGCTTGGTTACGTCACAATAGGTCACATTTTTATGGGCGCGCATAATACGTCACAGGAAAGGCTTGTATGGGACTGGACTGGTGGTATCTCCCCCTGGTCGTAATTTATAACTGTCAAATAAAATCTATCTAGCTATCTAACTGAAATGGCTGTAGAGGACTCTTTGATCATCACATTTGAGGCACATGTCAGCAGGTGGCAGTGTCTTCAAATGCAGCACTTGATGATCTGAGCAACAGTTGAGCAACTTTGTGGTTGTGACGAATCCAAATGCGGAAGTCCAGTACATTTGTTTTTGCTTAGCAAGCTTGCCCGCCTATTTCTACAATTCATCTTCTTAAACTCGGATTTTAAACTTAACCACACTGCTAACCTTATGCCCAACCTTAAATTAAGACCAAAAAGCCTATTTTTGTTTTCATTAATTTTTACGATATAGCCTATTTGTACTTTGTGGCTGTGTTATCTAGTGGGAACCTCTAGCTAGCTAGCTACCTACAATCTGGCTAAAGTGTTGCGCAATATTGGAGGAAAAGTTGATTGATTATTGTGCTTGATTATCCAAGTACTAGTTTGACAAATATGCATTGGTCATCAAAATGATATCCCGAATAATTTTAAAACATATGGTTCAGAGGTTCAAGAGTTTTACTCCTGAGTTCAGGCTCACGAGTGGGATTGTTGCTGTCATTATAGTATCATTTGTTTTGTTTACTGTCACTACATATTTCGGTTTATCAGAGGATGTCTTCAGTCTTGGAATGACAGTTTTTGGCAATGGGCATGGTAAGTTAGCTAGGAGGGTCTGAGTGAATCAACAGTTATATATGCTCAGTAGCTACTTTGTATGAGAGTGTTGTAACGTTAGCTAGCTTGCTAGAATGGTGGTCCTCTGTAGCTCAGCTGGTAGAGCACGGCTCTTGTAACGCCAAGATAGTGGGTTCGATCCCCGGGACCACCCATACACAAAAATGTATGCACGCATGACTGTAAGTCGCTTTCGTCTGCTAAATGGCATATTATTATAATAATAATAATAATAATAATAATATGCCATTTAGCAGACGCTTTTATCCAAAGCGACTTACAGTCATGCGTGCATACATTTTTTTGTGTATGGGTGGTCCCGGGGATCGAACCAACTACCTTGGCGTTTCAAGCGCCGTGCTCTACCAGCTGAGCTACAGAGGACCACATTATTATTATTATTAAAACTTATAGCTAATGTAACAGATGGTGCCAGTAGGCTACAGCAGTAGGCTACAGCACAACACACCAGTGTAGCTTATGTCTGTCAACCCTATCATTTATGTTTTAATCCTTTCCTCTTCCTTTGCAGTGCACAAGCTCATCACATACTCCTTCCACCACAAGACAGTGACCCAGCTACTCCTCAGTATTGGGGTTCTGGTGCCCCTCTGTGGAGGCATTGAGAAGAGTGTGGGCACTGTTCGGTTCCTCCTCATGTTTCTGCTGCTCTCTATCAGCACAGGGGTGTTGTACACCATACTGGGTCTGCTACTGTTTGGTGCATCTGCCCAGAACCAGGTGGAGGGGTTCATTCCAGTGTCCCTCTCCCTTATGGGTATGGCCACAGTGCACTCCCGTATGGTTAAGGGCTTTCTTTTCGGGGTCACTGTACCCATGTTAGCCCTGCCCTGGCTGTTTCTGTTCATCATAACACTTTTGGTCCCACACACTGTCTTCCTTTGCAATGCCATCGCCATCATCGCAGGGGGGATCTGTATCCTTACTCCAACCTCATTGTGGTTCAAAATAACTGATACACTCCTCTGCAGTATGTCACAGCTTTATAAGTGTGCTTAGTAGTGTAGTTAAGTGGTAATAGGTTATAGGTGTTGTATATGAATCCTGCTGCTGAACATTATGGCATGTTTGTTTAGAAAAAATATTGCATCACTGCGTCACACATTCTCCTTAACTTGCACTGGTGAAACAGACGGAAAGGGCTGGCTCTCACTTCTGGACATGTCCGATGCCAGGGCATCAGTGCTGGACAAGAAGATGCCTTTCAGGCTGCTGAGGAACATTGGTGTCCTGTATGTCCCTGCATCAACAGAGGAGAGAAGGAAGACGGTCCACCCACCGTGAGTACTAAGAAAGCACCAGACATATCATTTATCAGACAAGACAAGAGGTCATTAAATAACAATTGCTGTGTGCAAGCCAGAGCACATAATGTACTACAGTATAATGAGGTGCAGTTATAATTGATGATCCTCAGCTGTAATTGAAACTGTACAATAGGCACCTAGTGGTCCCCCATGATTAGATAGAGAATTACTGGTATAGATAGGCTCTCTGAATTCTGTCCACGTTCTCATTGATTGCAGAATCATTCCAACCCCAGGCTCCTACCCAGTCCAAGCCTACGCTCCAGTGTCCTTTACCTCCAACCTACAGGCTACCGAGACCACACCAAAGACATTTGAAGGCTGGGCCCACTCCTACTATACACAGGGGAGCCCTGTTCAGCTCTCAGGTTATTACGGACACAACCATGGATATGGCCTCAAGCATAGCTTTGGGCCAAGTCACGGACATAGTCACGAACATGGACACAGCTGCAGCCACAGCCAAGGTTATGGACATAGTCACGAACACAGCTTCGGCCATGGACTCAGTCATGGGCTTGCATCTGCCTCTCAAACCAGCAGTCACTGGGCTCCAGTGGCTCAACATCCACATTCTCAACATTCCCACCTCAGTCCACTGTCTGTGTCTGTCAGTGCCCCCCAGAGTTTCACAGCAAAGATGCCGGAGTCACTGCCAGAATCTGTGATGGTTCACCCAGGAGCACCTGTGTCTTCACTGACAGATTGATGACTTCAATCCGTAACGGCAAAACTCGCTATAGCTCGATTGAAATGTAAAGGCAATGTTCGCGAAGACCGGAAATTACATTTACATTTCAAGCGTGCTATTTTCAGCAATCACAATCCTTGTAAAAACGTCAACTCTTGGTATAACTAATAACATTTAAAAAATACAAATGTCAGTGTGGTTATAAGCCGCTATAGCTCTGAACTACGGCGATACGGATTTAATCGAGCCCATAGTTGTCATTCAATGTGTTTTCTGTCTCATGTTATACATTGAGATGTAATATGCTTGGACAAGTGTTTTGAGGCAGTACTTGAAGGTCCACTTTTTCTTCACTGATGTTTTTGGTTTTAATATACAAGCAGGCTCTGAATGTTCAAGGTCAAATCAATGCAATAAAGGGTTTGCTTGTCAGTTGATTGTAAGACCACTCCTTTTGGCTTGTGTGTTTTGTACTTTGTGTTTTTTTACACATACGGTAGACAAATCTCTTGGTACTCTTGATTTATACAACCTAGATTAAAACAACGTTTTTCAAAACCCTTAGTAAACCAGAACAGTTTTTAGTTCAAACTAAACATTTTTATCACACTAATGTATTATCAGTTTTTCCCCCTTAACTACACTTAACAAAATATAAATGCAACATGTAAAGTGTTGGTCCCATGTTTCATGAGCTGAAATAAAAGATCCCAGAAATTTTCCAAACGTACAAAAAGCTTCTTTCTCTAATTTTGTATACAAATTTGTTTAAATCTCTGTTAGTGAGCATTTGTCCTTTGCCAAGATAATCCATCCACCTGACAGGTGTAGCATATCAAGAAGCTGATTAAACAGCTTGATCATTACACAGGTGCTTCTTGTGCTGGGGACAATAAAAGAGCCACTCTAAAATGTGCAGTTTTGTCACACAACACAATGCTACATATGTCTCAAGTTTTGAGGAAGCGTGCAATTGGCATGCTGACTGCAGAAATGTCCACCAGAGATGTTGCGAGAGAATTTAAAATTCATTTCTGTACCATAAGCAGACTCCAACGTCGTTTTAGAGAATTTGGCAGTACGTCCAACCGGCCTCACAACCGCAGACCACGTGTAACCACGCCACCCCAGGACCAGCAGAGTGCCCAATGGTGGCGGTGGGGTTATGATATGGGCAAGCAATGAACAGCAACTTCGCACAGCTGTTGAAGAGTGGCACAACATTCCACAGGCCACAATCAACAGCCTGATCAACTCAATGCGAAGGATATGTGTCGTGCTGCTTGAGGGAAATGGTGGTCACACCAGATACTGTTTGGTTTTCTGATCCACGCACCTACCTTTCTTTTAAGGTATCTGTGTTCTTAGAATAAAATACAAAATAGCATCCACTCACCACTAAATTAGATCCATTACATTCAGTTTGTTTTGCAATGCATCGTTCAAAAATTTTGGAAATTCAGAAGCAGGGGACAAGTGGGTGAGGTGATCAAGAGTGTGGGCTACAAGGGCAGATTATGATGTAATCTTTGGAAAATTAACTAGTCGTGCACAGTAAAGAGAAGCCATAAATGACAACCAAGACTAAATAAAGCAAATCAATGATCTCCATTTATTATTTCTTTACAAATGCATGCTTTAAAGTTACTGTTTATATACAAATAGCTATTTTGCATATAAAACTGGATCAAGTGGTAAGAGTCATGTAACACAGGTCAATTTTAAAAAGGCACATTTCTTATTTAAATGACAACATGTACCATACCATATTTGATTCTGTATCACTACAATAGTTGAGGGTTTCTCTATTAAAAGAAACACAAAATGACGTGCTAAAATGATAGACTGCTGAACATCACCCGTATATCATCCACTTGATTCTATTTCATACGGTTACAGAACCTCAGAAAATTGAAGTAAATATTTTGTATTTAGGCTTTCAACCATCAGCATAAGAAAATAAAACTAGATAAAGTTCTTACATATACATATCCCAGAATTAGTGATTATCAGAACACACATAAATGACAGTCAATAAATGACAGTTAATAGATGTATTCATGTTGTACTGCAAGTGCACATACAATACAACACATATTGCATTGCCTAAATGCCGTGGTAGTGTCCAGCTAAACATAACTAGTCGGTACTAAGCCTTACAGTGGGAGAGCATGAGAAAAAAACACCTGGGCATTTTTACAGTAAACCACCATTTAATCTACAACCTTTTCGTTTAATGAACCGATGAAGAACAAGGCTCAATGACTAAACAGTTACTGCAATTTAAATGTAGGAATTGTACAGTACATGGTACAATATGAATGTGCTACTAGTATGCATATTTGACTAATCTTGCACTGCTCTCTGTATTTACACAACCTTCGTGCATCTGAATAGGCAGCCATGTTGAACTTGTAAATACATTTAAAGATGCAAATATAGAATGCTTTCAATGCCGTAGACATTTCAGGAGTTAATTTACAATATATTACTTTTTTTATCGCCTTGTGGGGATCTTCACAGCATGATAAACGTCCAGAGGCAATATTTCATATCATAATCACCTCTGTTTGCGCCTAGTTTCACTTACAAAAACGATGTGTAACATTCAATGTATAATATCTCCAACTTTTCTAATCTGATGGGAAACAATGAAGGTCTGCACTCTATTTTATAAAAAAATCTATTGGTTTATTCCAAAATGTTCCATAACCTTAAAAGGAGCGCGTGGACCAAATCTACACTGAACAAAAATATAAACGCAACATGCAACTATTTCAAAGATTTTACTGAGTTACAGTTCATATAAGGAAATCAGTCAATTGAAATGAATAAATTAGGCCCTAATCTATGGATTTCACATGACTGGGAATTCAGATATGGAACACGCTGTCGTACACGTCAATCCAGAGCATCCCAAACATGCTCAATCAGTGACATGTCTGGTGAGTATGCAGGCCATGGAAGAACTGGGACATTTTCAGCTTCCAGAAATTGTGAACAGATCCTTGTGACATGGGGCCGTGCATTATTGTGCTGAAACGTGAGGTGATGGTGGCGGATGAATGGCACGACAATGGGCCTCAGGATCTCGTCACGGTATCTCTGTGCATTCAAATTGCCATCGATTTAAAATGCAATTGTGTTCATTGTCCGTAGCTTATGCCTGTCCATACCATAACCCCACCACCACGGGGCACTCTGTCCACAATGTTGACATCAGCAAACCGCTCGCCCACATGGCGCCATACACGCTGACTTCTACCTGGTACAGTTGAAACCGGGATTCATCCGTGAAGAGCACACTTCTCCAGCATGCCAGTTGCTATCGAAGGTGAGCATTTGCCCACAGAAGTCAGTTACGACGCCAAACTGCAGTCAGGTCAAGACCCTGGTGAGGACGACGAGCATGCAGATTAGCTTCCCTGAGACGGTTACTGACAGTTTGTGCAGAAATTATTCTGTTGTGCAAACCCACAGATTCATCAGCTGTCCGGGTGGTTGGTCTCAGACGATCCCACAGGTGAAGGAGCCGGATGTGGAGGTCCTGGGCTGGCGTGGTTACACGTGCACAAAATTTGAGAGAAATAAGCTTTTTGTGTGGATGGAAAATGTCTGGGATCTTTTATTTCAGCTCATGAAACATGGGACCAACACTTTACATGTTGCGTTTATATTTTGTTCAGTGTACATGAAAGGCCTGGGGGTTAGGGGTCGATTTGGAGTATGAGCCCATTCCCAACCAATCTTGAATGAATTGCACTACCTCACAGCACGAGTCTCTACAAAATGCTGTCAGTAAGATTACACAACAAGACAATAAGTACAACAAACATTCATTCATACGTCTTTCCATTTAGTGATTATGTGCTGACACGTTACCTCCAAAAACAGTTTAAAACTGTTTTCCGTTACCACTCACCCTCCACCCGAAAGAAATAGGTTAACATATGGGGTTGTGAGGGTGTGCTGTAACGTTAACTTAATCTTCCTTAGCTCCACACGTCCTGAGAGTAGCGGCCCTTGGTCATCAGCTTCTTGATGTAAGCCACAGCCTGTGTGTGTGTGAGACCTCCCACCTCCTCAACGATGTCATAGAAGGAATTCTGCACATCCCGCGCCATGTTCCGAGCATTCCTAGGAAAAGACAAGTGGCAGCCATATTTACAGTAGGCACACAATAATGATGGATTTTCTCTTTCAAAAAACCCTCAAAGCTTGTACATGTACTGTGCCTTCAGGAAATATTCACACCCACATTTTGTTGTGTTACAGCCTGAATTTAAAATGGAATAAATTGAGATTTTCTGTCACTGACCTACACACAACACCCCATAATGTCAAAGTGGAATTATGTTTTTAGAAATGTTTAGAAAGCTATAAAAAATGAAAAGCTGAAATGTCTTGAGTCAATATGTATTCAACCCATTTGTTATGGCAAGCCTAAATAAGTTCAGGAGTAAAAATATGCTTAACAACTCACATAATAAGTTGCAATAATAGTGTTTGACATGATTTTTGAATGAACACGGCCCTCCCCCTTCCTACTGCTCATTCAGTAACAACCTGCCTGCTCACTGCCTGGTAGTCAGCAGCAGGTCACAGTGAAAAATATGTTTTGTTTGAAGAAATGCCATGTTTACCCCCCGCGACATCGTTTTCAAAGTAGCCCAAATGTTAGCAAAACTGCGGACATGGCAACCCTGCACTGAAGCATCTGCTCGTTGCATGGTAACAATAGTCTCTCTGCCTGGTTGGGTTTCTGGTGAGCAAACCAACTATTTTGTGCACTACTGCCACCTACAGTGGGATCCAGTGCAGGACAGCAGAATATAAAACACCCACTGGTACATAACATGTCATGTAATGTCACTACAATAATTGTTCCCTTGCTGTAATTAATGAAGAACAAAAAAACAGTCTGACACAAATAATTGCAATTTCAAAAGCTTTATTGAAAATGCATATTTCAAACATTTTTTGTAGTTTTTTTATTTTAAAGAATAGTGCATGTCTCAAAATATTAGAACGAGACCAATATGTGTATTTTTCTAAACATAGTTCCTGTGTCTGAAATTAAGTTTCTGTGTGTATTGGAGGAGTAAGCAATACTCAAAATATCTGTGTGTGTGTGTGTTGTAGTAGTAGATGGCCATTATTTATTCAAACATCTAAGTTTGGGCAGCAGCCACTGGAGAAACCTGTCAATCAAACAGGACAATAAATAGTAGTTTTCACTTACACATCAGATAGCTGCTCTTTCTCTGCTACCTCATTCTATTTCTATAATTCTCTACCTCATTCTATTTCTATAAATCTCAAAAATGCCCTTGTTATGTTCTACTTCTCCTTCTTCTATTTCCTCACCTCTTCCTCAGACTCTTATTTTCCTCTTTCTTGTCCTCCTTACTTTCTCCAACATTTTCCACCTGCTTCATGTTACTAGCCTGCTCTTGCTTCACTCGCTTTTTTGCCTTGCCCTTTTTCCTTTTGACCTTCCCTTCCTGAATATTTTGGACAAGGAGATAAAGTAATATAAGCTTATGGCTATTTTCTACTCTTGAGCTACGATATCTAGAGTTATGATATACTGTAGGACATATGGCCAATATCCCCTTCCTGTTTCCTCTCACCTGTGGGTACACTCCTGTCATTTTCTGCGCCATTTCCTGGAGCAGCTTCCTGCTGTTCTCACTCAGGTTGGTGATGGGGGCCAGGCGAGGGCTTCCTGTATTGGTGATGGGGGCCAGGCAAGGGCTTTCTGTATTTCCTCTCACCTGTGGGGCCACTCCTGACATTTTCTGGAGCAGCTTCCTACCGTTCTCGCTCAGGTTGGTGATTGGGGCCAGGCGAGGGCTGTGGTGGTATGGTAAGTACTCCACAGCAGGCGGAGCAACAATGACAGGGACAGGGCTGGGAGGAGTCAGAGGCTTTGGGACATCCTCTGGAGAGGGCAGGGCCCGTAGGGCTTCAGCCAGGGTCCAGGGTGCTGAGGTCACAAGAGGAGAAAGGCAAGTCTGGCCAGGCACAGGACCAGAGACTTTCCCTGGGCTCTGTAATACCAGAAACAACAAACAAACTGTCAGGACAGTGCTATGTTATACACAATCTCTAGATATACTGTATAACTAATCTATAAATACATTAGATACATGACTACACTCAATAAGTAAGAGTAACTTACAAAGCGCTGGACTTCATACTTCTTTTTTTCAAGCTTGAGGAGCCTGTTCTTGGCTATGCTGGTCTTCATTTCTGCCATGCTCTCTACCATTTCGGCCATCTCTCCAGTGCATTTCTTGAAAGCCACTTTCAACCTTTCCAAGTCATTCAGCCAACTGTCCAGGTCTACTGCCTCAAGATCTCATTTTGCTGCAGTTTCTCTTCATCACTTGGATCAGTGCCCTCAACTCCTCGCCCCTCCTCCCATTGTCTTCCCTATTCACATCTTCATCCCTCAGTCTTTCATCCTTCCTCCTCCCCATCCACTTCTCAATCCAGGCTCTGAAGCATCCCTCATTCTTCTTCTGCCTCTCTTGGTTGATGTCCAGACCGTCATTGACCGTCTTCAGGCCTTCCTCCAGGTCAAGCTCTATGGAGGCCAGGTTTTCTTTAATTCTCCTCAGGCTCTCCTCATTGGTGTTGGTCCACTGTGTCTTCTTGTCCAGCTGCTGCCTGCAGGGCCGGACAGAAGGGACCACCTCCATCTGGCGTGACACCTTCTTCAGGGCACTCACAGAGGCAGGGAGAGGGATGTTGGGTTTGGCCACAATAATATGTACAGACATCGGGTCAAACAATTGAGATGTGACACACACTAGTGATGCGCGGGTTGACTCATAACCAGAAGTCCTGCGGTTATATCCACAGGGCGGGGGATTTAGGGTCATGAAATATTGTTGAATAAACAGAAAACAATACATTAAAAAATCCATAAATGTATAATTATTGTGCAAGTTATATCTATAGGCTATTTGGCATTAGTGTGTAAGCCTAAACTTTAGGGCATAACTTGACGCGCGCCAGATAGACTACACACCAATCACCAAACGCTTTAATTCAATAAGAGAAAAGCTACGAAATGGAAAGTTGAAAATAAAGAAGGGACGGCCAGAAAAGTAATGTTTGGAAAATATTTGGTGAAGTGTTAAAAGAGGATGATGGCAGTGCCTATGTTATGTTTGATGATTGTGAGGCACTATAGAAATTCGACAGTCACAAGAGGGGGATTCAAATAGGCCTATGGCACGTCAAGGGAACAAACAGCCTACTGTTCAGATGGGTTAGATGGAAACTGAAATCTGGACACTGACTGTAGATCTTTAACCTCTCACAGTCTTAATATTAACTCCTGCAGAATTAAGCATTTCTTGCAGTAAAATGATAGGCTACACCAAATGTAGGCTTTATTTTGACTCGGGAACAGCAGTGGAGAAATATGATTTCTTTCAGCATCTTGAGGGAATGCAAATGCGCAGCTAGGGACTGCTTTATCAGCATCATAAAAGCTGATAATATTTCAACCACATAAAATGTGCATCCAAGCCAAACTGAAATCTTATCAGAAACATGTCTGGTCGTTTTCAACCCGTCAAACTGATGTCATTTGGAAATTTTGCACAGAAAATGTTTCCCTTTTGATCTTAAGTTATTGCATTTTCTTCTTGATCCCTAAAAGTTTTTGGTTTATTTAGTCTTCTATCTAATTATAGACAAGTTGACTAACAAATAGCCTACCAAAATGTTGGAAATTATAAGCAGAAACATATCCAAACTAGGCACAAAAAAATCCTGCACCCCCTGCTAAGAAATCGTTCTGACGGTGTTCTATATTTGCGGGTTAGGGTCAGGTGCGGGCCTCAGATTTTCACTTTATCACATATAGTCGGGCGGTTGCGGATGGGTTATTAGCAATTGCGGGTGGGTTCGGTTGAACAAACAGCTGACCCGCGCACCACTAACACACACACACACACACACACACACACACGTAAGAGCCTACCAGTCGAGGGTCCTTCAGTGAAGCCCCTTTTCTCAGTGGTTCCTTTGAAGGCCCTGGACTGTCCTCAGCAGAGGCATCATTGCCATTATCACACTGTGTGTCAGAGAGCTAGTTGGTCATAGTCCATTCTCCACATTCAGTCAAAGAGTTACTCAAATACATGCTGCAGAACATACCAGAAAGTCTGACTCATCGAAGGAGTGGAGAGAAAGATCGTCGTCCTCTACTATATCCCTCACTTTAAGCCTTGTCACCTTTCCATCCTCCTCATCCTTCACTTTCAGCAGTGGTGTCCTCCTTTCATGATCCTCATCATCAGACTGGGTATCAGAGTCAACTAGTCAGAGACTATTCTCCTTACAGTGATGTCACTCAACAAAGACATGGTGTACAACTGTCTTACCTCAGATTCACAGTCAGTGAAGGAGTAGATAGAGATGTCATCAGAGTTGGAGAATGAGATCACCCCATCATCATTTCTATCCATCAGCCGAGTCACCCTTCCAGACTGAGGAGACAGACAAAGGCATGTACTTAGGGCAGCCATAGAATACACTGGCATTGACTGTCAAGAAAATGTTGAATATTTAGGCAATCCAACATAGTTGTACAAGTAGTGAGTAATTTATGGGTAATTGAAAATGCAAGTGTATTGAAATGCAATAAATGCAACTCCCATAACATTAGGGATGGGGCTAAAGACTTTCCATACTGTAGGATTCTTTAGCATTTCTCTGTTCAAATATTTTTTTATTGAACACACACAAGAATGGTGTATAGGTATGAAAGACATGTGTACAGTTCTTATCTAAACATAAGAGAACAGACATGAACAACAAGACCCAGAGTTCTGGACACAAAACAAATATTACAAAACACGACATACAGAACAGGGACAGGTAGAAAGAAAAAGGGTATATGTAACCCCCCCCCTATTCCACCCTATTCCCCTCCCGACTGCTCGAGTGTCAGGGCCAGCACACGCTGCCCAAAGGTAGATTACAATATGACAATTGAGAGTGCGTTAAAAAGTACAAATTCACAGCACCGACTGGTCCAGGTAAGAGAGGAAAGGCTGCCAGATTTGATCAAATGTTGATAATTTATTGTTCAGAATATATCTAATTCTTTCTAAGTGTACAGTTTTTGCCACTTCGCTGAGCCATAATTTGGTAGAGGGCGCTTCCCTCCTTTTCCAAAACAACAAGATTAATTTTTTTGCCGAAATGAGACTGTAAGAGATGAGTTGTTTTTGGGAGTTGGTTAATCCGTTTAGGGAATCGGACACTCCCAGGATTATCAGAAGCGGGTCTGGGTCTATTGAAGTCTCCAGAACTTCAGAGAGGACCCCAAATATTCCACACCAATAACCATACAGACTAGAGCATAGGGCAAAGCAGTGGAGTAGTGTACCCTGCTCAGCCTGACATTTATCACACATAGGGGATGTATCAGGAAATATCCTATGCAGTTTAGTTTTGGAGTAGTGTAATCTGTGTAATACCTTAAATTGTATGAGACGATGTCTGGAGTTAATGGAGCAGGTGTGGATATACTCCAAGCTATCCTCCCAGTCTGCCACCGAAATATCAGTCCCTAGTTCTTCCTCCCATTTTGCCTTAATGGCATCTGTAGAGGGTGCGCTAACAGATTGAAAAGCGTCATATAGACGAGATATCAGTTTGTCTGAGGTGGGGCATATTTTTATGCATCCGTCAAACATGGAAGGTTTAGCATTCTCAAATGTTGGGAGGTGTTTTCTAACATAGTCTCTAATTTGTAGGTATCTGAAAAAGTTACTTCTGGGAAGGTTATAAGTTTCCCTCAGCGCTTCAAAGGAAGCAAAGGTCCCTCCTATATATAAATCCCCTATGGTACTTATCCCCAACTCTCCCCATCGCTCAAAGGTGTTATCAAGGTTAGAGGGGGCAAAGGAGGGATTCCTGGCAACAGGGAGCATGAATGATATTGGTCTAAGCTCAAAGTGGACTTTAATTTGCTTCCAGATTCGGACTGTGCTATGTATAATAGGATTGTTATGGTAAAGTGACATCTCCAGATTAACAGGTGACAAAATCACGGCACCAATAGAGAAGGGATGACACTCCTCCCGCTCCATGTTAAGCCAGCTGGATGGCGGGGTTGCGTCATCCAGCAAAAACGTAACAGCGCGGAGGTTAGCGGCCCAATAGTAAAATATAAAATTTGGGAGAGACAATCCTCCTTCCATCTTGGATTTACATAGGTGTTTTATACCTATCCTGTGTGTTTTATAATCCCAGATGAAAGGATTGATAATAGAGTCCAGTTGTTTATGAAATGATTTAGGTATGAATACTGGGATGTTCTGGTATAGGTAGAGCAGTTGTGGGAGGAAGACCATTTTAATGGCATTAATTCTACCGAGCAGAGAAATTGGGAGAGTTCTCCAAAACTGTTTGTTTGCCTTGAGATTTTGCATCAGAGAAGGGAAATTCTCTTTAAATAGTAAGGAGTATTGTTTGGTAACTACAATTCCAAGGTAGATACATTTTTCTGAAGATAACTTAACTGGAAGATGTTCTAGCCAGGAGGTGTTTTGCAACCGTATGGGCATTAATTCCCTCTTGTTCCAATTTATTCTATATCCCGAGAAGGTACCAAACAAATTAATCACCTCAAGAATAGCTGGAATACTAGCGTGGGGTTCTGTTACATAGAGGAGAATATCATCTGCGTATAGGGAAATCTTATTTAGAGTATCTTTAGTATTATAGCCGTGTATTGCTGAATGAGATCTGATCGCTTGAGCGAGAGGTTCAATAATTAGGGCGAAGAGCATAGGCGACAGCGCACAACCCTACCTTGTCCCTCTGTGGAGGTTAAATCGGGGCGACATTGATTGGTTAGTGAGTATTCTCGCACAGGGGTTCCTATATAAAAGCTGGATCCAATTTATGAACCCATCTCCAATATTAAATTTCTGTAGGACCTTGAATAGATAGGGCCACTCAACTTGGTCAAAGGCCTTTTCGGCGTCAAGAGATATAACGGCAAGGTCCACGTTAGGTAACCTCTGAGAATACATAATGTGAAGAGGCGCCTGAGATTGAAGAATGAGTTTCTATTAGGGATAAAGCCGGTCTGGTCCGAATGGACCAATTTGCCAATTAAAGTGCTAAGCCTGTTAGCCAGAGTTTTTGCTAAAATCTTTTGGTCTGTATTAAGGAGGGATATTGGTCTGTATGACCCTACCTCTTCCGGATCTTTACCCTTCTTATGTATAACTGTAATAAACGCCTCATCCAAAGTAGATGGGAGAGCTCCATCCTCATTGGCCCGAACCAACATTTTGTGCAGGTAGGGAGATAGCATGTTGCTGAATGTTTTATAGAATTCACCAGGGTATCCATCTGGGCCCGGGGTCTTGCCACTCTTTAGAGATTTAATTGTTTCTCTAATTTCTTCAAGAGATATTTCCTTATTCAGGAAGTTAGAGTCTTCCTGGTTCAGGGCAGGAAGATTACAGTCCTCCAAAAAGTTATGCATAATTAAGGGATTAGGATCCGCTTTAGATGTATATAGAGTCTCATAAAACTGACGGAATCTGTCATTGATGTCTTTGGGGGAGGAGAGTAATTCCCCAGATGCAGATTTAACTTTGTGAATCATTCGGTCACTCACGTTTTTTCGAAGTTGTCTGGCGAGTAATTTGTGTGGTTTGTCACCAAACTCAAAATATTTTTGCTTGGCATAGAGAAAAGATTTAGCAATTTTAGCCGAGAGGATCTGATTGTATTAAAATTTTAAAGACATAATTTGTTTATGTTTCTCCATAGATGGATGTCTAGCATTCTCCCTATCCAGTAAGTGAATTTGTCCCTCCAGTTCTACCAATTTTTTTCTGTTTTGCCTACTGGCAGTCTGAAAGGAGATGATACAGCCTCTCAAATAAGCCTTCAGCGTTTCCCACAATAATGCTGGGGAAGTCTCTGTGTTGTCGTTGGTATCAAAGAAAAATGTAATTTGGTCTTTAAGATGTTCACAGAATGTTGGTTCTGTGAGGAGCTGAGGATTCAACCTCCAGACCCTCTCGTTTGGTACGATGTCACCCAATCTCAGGGAGAAGATGAGTGGACTGTGGTCAGAGATTATAATATCATGATATCTCACATTACAGGTATAGGGGAGTAGTTTAGCATCAACCAAAAAGTAGTCAATTCGAGTATATACATTGTGAACATGAGAGTAAAAGGAGTATTCCCTACCCGTAGGATTAGAGATCCTCCATATATCAAATAAGTTAGAATTTTTTATGTAGGTATTCAAGAATTCGCTTGAATAGGAGGTAGGGGTTCGCCGGGTAGAGGATCTATCCAAATATTGGTCTAGTACACAGTTAAGGTCCCCTCCAATGACCAGATTAGTATGGGAGATATCTGGAATCAGGGCAAGGACTCTTTTGAAAAAAGAGGGGTTATCAATGTTTGGCCCATAGATATTTAGTAGAGTTACAGAAGTAGAATGGATCTCTCCTATTACGATCACATAACGACCCTCTTTATCCACAATAGTGGTTTTATGTAGAAAGGGAATTCCTTTCCGTACCAGAATCGCTGTGCCTCTCGTTTTGGCAGAGAAGTTAGAGTGATACACTTGTCCCACCCACTTACATTTAAGTCTGTTATGAGATTTGTTTTTCAGATGGGTTTCTTGCAAAAATATAATATCAGACGAAAGTGCTTTCAAGTGGGCTAGGACCCTGCCTCTCTTAATTGGTTCGTTTAAACCCTTGACATTCCAGGAAGTGAATGTAAGTCCCGCCCTCCTCTCATTTGTAGTTCCTATGGTGGCCTGCATAACATGTAACTCACTAAAAAGGTAAGAAAGCGCACCAAACCATCACGATCAGCATATGTAGCACCTACACCCGAGCAGTATCCAACCCACCCCTCCCCCCCCGCAAGCACCTTTACTCTCCACCCTGTTCCCCTACTTTCCCCAACCTTTACCCCCCCCCCCATCAACCCACATTTAACAGGCATACACACATAGGACAGAAATAAATATGAAAATAAAAATAACAAACACATTGTCTGGCCGATGCCAAAAAAGCACGGCGCGCCCTCGAACAAGAGGTAAAACACAAATAAAATCCCAACTATGCGCTCACCTCTCGCTATCCTAGAACTTCTACTAACATATGAACTGAGGAGGCTCCCGCACTTAAAGTGTTCAATTAGCATCTAATAAACCTAAACAGAATAAGTTGCAACTTAAACATATTGCGCACTTAAGGTTAATCTTGGGTCAATCCCTGAGATAAGCAAGATGTATCATCACAAGATTCTATTGCTAAGCAATACCGGTCTAAACATAAACCATCAGTAACCGACATAGACAGCAGGACAGTTACATATTGTGGGTTAGGAGAAGGGAACAAGGATTTTGATAAATTGAACGTACCCCCCAATCAAAAAAATAACAAAGTAAATAAAAATGTAAAAAAATTAAAAAATGTAAAAATAATAATAATAATAATAATACATTATTTTCAAATAATTTAAAAAAATAGTGATTTATATATACATATGTGCACACATACACATCCACACACACACATACATACATGTGCATACCTACATACATACACACACACACATACGTATATATATATATATACGCACACACACACACATATACACACGTATACACGCACACATACATACACACACCCCAAAAAATATATACATATAAAATAAATATTCTTAAATATATACAGATACATACACACGCATACACACATACATCCATACACACACATCTACATACACAAACATGCATACCCCAGAATAATAATCTATACAAATTTAAAATATACACATACATAATACTAAAATGCTAAGAGAAAATAATAATAAAGTACAAATAATTATTATTATATGTACGCACAGGAATAATGTAAGAATTGAAAAATAAATAACGAAACAAAACAAAAATGGGGGAATATAAGTATATCCATCCGAAAGTGTCAATGATCCGACCTGGAAGGCCTCCCAAACAGGCATCGCTCTAAACCCAGTCGGAATGAAAGTGAAATTAACGTTAAGTGAGAGCTCTGACCGCCCTCCATTGGTCAGCTCATCGTATTACATGTTCGGTAGCCCTTGCTGAGACCGTTTAATACGGTTTCACCCGTTATGGTATGGTATGGTATGGATTCGAGTCCGTGAGCAGACCTTAACACACAATGACAAGGCACTCTAACCTGTACGGGGGATTGGTGTATATTCCCGGACAAACTTCTCTGCGTCCAGAACCGAGGCGAGCCAGATCTTCTCCCCGGAAGGCGGGGTAATTCTTAGTCTTGCAGGGAAGAGCAAGGCTGGGTGAAGATGGAGTTTGTAGAGTTTGGTCATGACATCTCTGTAGCCAGCGCGGTGCTTTGCCACATCGGGCGCATAGTCCTCATAGACACGAAAGGGGTGCCCTTTATGTAACAGGTTACCCCTCATTCGAGCCTCGCGCAGGATAAGATCCTTGGTCTTGAAACTGTGACAACAGATGATTACTGGGCGAGGACGCTGGCCCGGTCCAGGCACTGGGACAAGGGCGCGATGTGCACGGTCCACTAGGGGATCCGACGCCAAAACATCCGGTCCCATTGCATCCTTCAGTAGCTTGGCGAAGAAGTCGGTGGGGCGAGAGCCCGCCTCCACCCCTTCTGCCAGACCCACAACGCAAAGGTTATGCCGCCTGGATCTGCCCTCCAGGTCGACCACTTTCACAGAAAGCCTCTGCACATTATCCTGCAATGACGTGCATAGCATCTCTAACTCGTCGATCCTACCAGCGTTGAATTCAGAAGCTTTCTCAAGGTCCACAATACTCTGGCCCTGCGAAGCGACCGTTCGAATGGTGCTCTCGATTTTAGTGTCCAGTTCAGCAATAGTAGCCTTAAGATCCTCCGCTATAGCAACACGTAGTTCTCCCAAAGCCCGGGTAAGTTCTGTAAGTGTCACGTTGTTACCTGTGCCTTCCGCCATGTTTGTCTCGTTGTTTGGTGGGGTGTAGACCTCTGATGTGGATTTATTGTCCTTTGGTCGCTTATTACTAGGCATTTTCACATAGAAAGTTACAATATTGTATTAGTAAGAAAAGTTTGTTGTAACAAGTGCAATAAAGTAAGTTAGGTTAGATTATTTCGCAAAAAAGTTGCGGGAGCCTCTCACACACAGCCGTTCACTCCAACATGCTAGCTCCGCCCCATTCTTTAGCATTTCTAATGAATGATTGTCAATTCAACCAAGCCAACCAAAATGGCCATATGAATCAACAGATTGATCTATCTGTTCTGTCTCTATGGGAACAGCAGAGATGTCTGACCTGGCTAAGAGGCTCTGGATTGATGTCCCATCCATCCCCAGATGTCTGTTCCTGCCCACAGCTCACAATGATTGGCTGTGAACAGTAAAGAAAAAATGTAACACTCTTTTGCTCATTTTGGCCTTGGAAATAACTTGGAAATAAATGATGTAGCTATCAATAAATAATTTAAGTAGCTACTGTTATGTGGTTGATTTGAATGTGACATACAGGCCTTTTGTGGATCTGAGGGGTCTGCACTGAAGTAGACTGTCAAGACAATATTCCATTTCAAATGTGGTTAGATAAGGAGGGATATCTGCACTTGCTTTTATTGTGATAACTGCAGTTTGTACATGCAGCATAACTAATGTTTATGTGTTATTGTTTTCAGGTCAGATTTGACTTACAGGCCTTGGCCTTCTGCGCACTTTGCCGGTTGGCCACATCACAGAATCAGGGGTGTTCACCCTCACTGGATTCAACTGTCAACACAACACTCCATTTAAAAGGTGATAACAAAAACAGAAGATTTTTAAAATATATATATATATATTTGATATTTAACACATAAGGGCGGCGCCTTAAAGCTCTTTTGATTCACTCATCATTACGATTCATCTTGCTTTCTGAGGGATACATTTCCATCAATTGATTGGCACAAAACATATCCTGGCACACACACGCATAAAGGGCATGTCCCAAATGGCACCCCAGTGCCCATATATTGCACTTATTTTGACCTGAGTCCAATGGGCACAGGTCAAAAGTAGTACACTACAGGGTGCCATTTGGGACCAAAGAATGTAAGAGCCTACCAGACGTTCTAAACTCCAAATCACCTTGTGCAGTGCGCACGGGTCGATCCAACCGTTTCCAATCGTAGTATTTATTCTCTGCACAGTGTCAGCTAGGGCAGACTATGCACCTGAAACAACCTGACTGAAGAAAGCGATTGTACTGATTGTATCAAAGCTGAACACAGTTTATGTAGTGAATTTATGCTTGGTTACGTCACAATAGGTCACAGTTTTATGGCCGCGCATAATACGTCACAGGAAAGGCTTGTATGGGACTGGACTGGTGGTATCTCCCCCTGGTCGTAATTCATAACTGTCAAATAAAATCTATCTAGCTATCTAACTCAAATGGCTGTTGAGGACTCTTTGATCATCACATTTGAGGCACATGTCAGCAGGTGGCAGTGTCTTCAAATGCAGCACTTGATGATCTGAGCAACAGTTGAGCAACTTTGTGGTTGTGACAAATCCAAATGCGGAAGTCCAGTACATTTGTTTTTGCTTAGCAAGCTTGCCCGCCTATTTCTACAATTCATCTTCTTAAACTCGGATTTTAAACTTAACCACACTGCTAACCTTATGCCCAACCTTAAATTAAGACCAAAAAGCCTATTTTTGTTTTCATAAATTTTTAAGATATAGCCTATTTGTAATTTGTGGCTTTGTTATCTAGTGGGAACCTCTAGCTAGCTAGCTAGCTACCTATAATCTGGCTAAAGTTTTACGCAATATTGGAGGAAAAGATTGATTATTGTACTTGATTATCCAAGTTTGACAAATATGCATTGGGCATCAAAATGATATCCGAATAGTTTTAAAACATATGGTTCAGAGGTTCAAGAGTTTTACTCCTGAGTTCAGGCTCACGAGTGGGATTGTTGCTGTCATTAGAGTATCATTTGTTTTGTTTACTGTCACTACATATTTCGGTTTATCAGAGGATGTCTTCAGTCTTGGAACGACAGTTTTTGGCAATGGGCATGGTAAGTTAGCTAGGAGGGTCTGAGTGAATCAACAGTCATATATGCTCAGTAGCTACTTTGAATGAGAGTGTTGTAACGTTAGCTAGCTTGCTAAAACGTATAGCTAATGTAACAGATGGTGCCAGTAGGCTACAGCAGCAGGCTACAGCACAACACACCAGTGCAGCTTATGTCTGTCAACCCTATCATTTATGTTTTAATCCTTTCCTCTTCCTTTGCAGTGCACAAGCTCATCACATACTCCTTCCACCACAAGACAGTGACCCAGCTACTCCTCAGTATTGGGGTTCTGGTGCCCCTCTGTGGAGGCATTGAGAAGAGTGTGGGGACTGTTCGGTTCCTCCTCATGTTTCTGCTGCTCTCTATCAGCACAGGGGTGTTGTACACCATACTGGGTCTGCTACTGTTTGGTGCATCTGCCCAGAACCAGGTGGAGGGGTTCATTCCAGTGTCCCTCTCCCTTATGGGTATGGCCACAGTGCACTCCCGTATGGTTAAGGGCTTTCTTTTCGGGGTCACTGTACCCATGTTAGCCCTGCCCTGGCTGTTTCTGTTCATCATAACACTTTTGGTCCCACACACTGTCTTCCTTTGCAATGCCATCGCCATCATCGCAGGGGGGATCTGTATCCTTACTCATTTACATTTACATTTTAGTCATTTAGCAGACGCTCTTATCCAGAGCGACTTACAGTTAGTGAGTTATTTTTTAATTTTTCATACTGGCCCCCCGTGGGAATCGAACCCACAACCCTGGCGTTGCAAACGCCATGCTCTACCAACTGAGCTACATCCCTGCCGGCCATTCCCTCCCCTACCCTGGACGACGCTGGGCCAATTGTGCGCCGCCCCATGGGTCTCCCGGTCGCGGCCGGCTATAACCTCATTGTGGTTCAAAATAACTGATACACTCCTCTGCAGTATGTCACAGCTTTATAAGTGTGCTTAGTAGTGTAGTTAAGTGGTAATAGGTTATAGGTGTTGTATATGAATCCTGCTGCTGAACATTATGGCATGTTTGTTTAGAAAAAATCTTGCATCACTGCGTCACACATTCTCCTTAACTTGCACTGGTGAAACAGACGGTAAGGGCTGGCTCTCACTTCTGGACATGTCCGATGCCAGGGCATCAGTGCTGGACAAGAAGATGCCTTTCAGGCTGCTGAGGAACATTGGTGTCCTGTATGTCCCTGCATCAACAGAGGAGAGAAGGAAGACGGTCCACCCACCGTAAGTACTGAGAAAGCACCAGACATATCATTTATCAGACAAGACAAGAGGTCATTAAATAACAATTGCTGTGTGCAAGCCAGAGCACATAATGTACTACAGTATAATGAGGTGCAGTTATAATTGATGATCCGCAGCTGTAATTGAATACTGTACAATAGGCACCTAGTGGTCCCCCATGATTAGATAGAGAATTACTGGTATAGATAGGCTCTCTGAAATCTGTCCACGTTCTCATTGATTGCAGAATCATTCCAACCCCAGGCTCCTACCCAGTCCAAGCCTACGCTCCAGTGTCCTTTACCTCCAACCTACAGGCTACCGAGACCACACCAAAGACATTTGAAGGCTGGGCCAACTCCTACTATACACAGGGGAGCCCTGTTCAGCTCTCAGGTTATAATGGACACAACCATGGATATGGCCTCAAGCATAGCTTTGGGCCAAGTCACGGACATAGTCACGAACATGGACACAGCTGCAGCCACAGCCAAGGTCATGGACATAGTCACGAACACAGCTTCGGCCATGGACTCAGTCATGGGCATGCATCTGCCTCTCAAACCAGCAGTCACTGGGCTCCAGTGGCTCAACATCCACATTCTCAACATTCCCACCTCAGTCCACTGTCTGTGTCTGTCAGTGCCCCCCAGAGTTTCACAGCAAAAATGCTGGAGTCACTGCCAGAATCTGTGATGGTTCACCCAGGAGCACCTGTGTCTTCACTGACAGATTGATGACTTCAATCCGTAACGGCAAAACTCGCTATAGCTCGATTGAAATTTAAAGGCAATGTTCGCGAAGACCGGAAATTACATTTACATTTCAAGCGTGCTATTTTCAGCAATCACAATCCTTGTAAAAACGTCAAATCTTGGTATAACTAATAACATAAAAAAAATAAAAAATGTCAGTGTGGTTATAAGCCGCTATAGCTCTGAACTACGGCAATACGGATTTAATCGAGCCCATAGTTGTCATTCAATGTGTTTTCTGTCTCATGTTATACATTGAGATGTAATATGCTTGGACAAGTGGTTTGAGGCAGTACTTGAAGGTCCACTTTTTCTTCACTGATGTTTTTGGTTTGAATATACAAGCAGGCTCTGAATGTTCAAGGTCAAATCAATGCAAGAAGGGTTTGATTGTCAGTTGATTGTAAGACCACTCCTTTTGACTTGTGTGTTTTGTACTTTGTGTTTTTTTACACAGACGGTAGACAAATCTCTTGGTACTCTTGATTTATATAACCTAGATTAAAACAACGTTTTTCAAAACCCTTAGTAAACCAGAACAGTTTTTAGTTCAAACTAAACATTTTTATCACACTAATGTATTATCAGTTTTTCCCCCTTAACTACACTTAACAAAAATATAAATGCAACATGTAAAGTGTTGGTCCCATCACAATATATTTTACATTAGTTATCTTGTTGTTTTTAATCCCACCCTTCAGCTCCACTCAACCCCTCCCATCTATCTCTTAACACCATCCATTTTTTATTTACATTTGCCATATATTTTTCAACTGTGCTGTGATGTTTCACAAAAGTTCTGAACCTTTCTATTCTCATAGTTTCTACAGATTGTAAATTAAAGATAAACATTTTTGTTAAAAGTATTATTATATTATTGATCGATTGACTATGACTTTTCAAATCACCCAGTAGTGCTATCTGCAGAGTTAGCTCCAGGTAAATGTTGCACTTCTTCTTCCTGGACCTTTGACCAAAAACAAGCTACACATGGACAGTACCAAAACAAATGATCTAATGAATCGGTCTCTTCGCAGAAAAATCTGCAGAGCTGGGATGGTTGTATCCCCCATATATATAACATTCTATTGGTTGCAAGAATTTTGTATAATAATTTTAATTGAAAAATTTTAGGTTTTGAATCCGGCGTTGTTTTGCGTATCAGTTCATAAACCATGTGCCATGGTATCGGTACATCGAAAATCTCTTTCCAACTATTTTGCAATCTATATGGCACAGCTGTCAAATTTTTTGTCCTTAAATAAAACTGATATACTTTTTTATTTATCACAATTTTCATTAACCAATTTTGGTCTTTAATGAAGACAAGTTCCTTATTTTTTCCCCCTTCCACTTGCCTCTTCCATTTTTGCGTTAATGCTGCAATTAGTTGGTTGTAATTTTGGGTAGAGCAGACATTTCCATATATTTTTGTTAGCTGCATGTGTGACATAACTCCACTATTCCTATTTATGATATCATTTACAAAGATTATACCTTTTTTAAACATTTTTTTGAAAAAATAATAATATAAAAATTATATTTGAGTTTAACCACATTATTTGTTGTATTATTTGTTCTGTCTTTTCTGGTGGATTAAACTGAAATCGCAACCAACTTTCTATGGCTTATTTTTAAAATAGTGATATTTTGGAGATGATTTCATTTTCAGTGAGAGGTTGTAATCTGAATAAAGGGGAAAAGGCCATTCTTGAACATGGGGTGAGATATTCTTATTAATCTGCTAGAAAACCAGTTTGGATTTAAGTATAACTTTTGCATGACTGAAGCCTTTAGTGAGAGGTCTAATGCTTTAATATTTAATAATTTCTGCCCTCTGAATTCATGTTCATTATATAAATAGGCCCGTTTAATTTTGTCTGGCTTGCCGTTCCAAATAAAATTGAATCTTTTTTTTGCTCATTTAATTTTTAAATTTTAAGGGGCCTCCAATTTAAGGGGCCTCCAATTTTTTTAATGGACCGGATCTTTATATTTACCACTTGGATGCTGTTTCAGTAATAATGAAATCAGACCTTCTTGTTGAGTATCTGATAATCTACCATTTTTGTAGGTGTGGTTAAAACATGCTAATAAGGGTCCTCTGAGTATATCAAATGAAGTTTGGTATACCTCGACTGGTATGCCATCCAACCCTGGAGTTTTCCCAGACTTAAAGGCTTTAATTGCATCAAGAAGTTCCTCCTCTGTAATTTGGCCTTCAGAAGAGTCTTTCTGTACAACTGTTTATTTTACATCATTAATAGAAAAAAATATATACAATTATCTTCGGTTAGTGGAGATGGAGGAGACTGAAACGAAAACATATGCTTAAAGTTATAGGCTATTTATTAAATCCGTTTGCCAGCTCCAGGTAGGCTACACAAGTGGCACAAATTGACTTGCAATGACTCCAGTGATATCTTAATTTCAACATATTTATTGTATCAAATGGTAGGCTACAGTATCCTACAATGGCATACAAATTAATAGCATACTTGATGGCCGGTGACTCAGCTGCCTGCTGTGGCTCTAAAACACACACACAAAAACACGGCCCTCCCCCTTCCTACTGCTCATTCAGTAACAACCTGCCTGCTCACTGCCTGGTAGTCAGCAGCAGGTCACAGTGAAAAATATGTTTTGTTTGAAGAAATGCCATGTTTACCCCCCGCGACATCGTTTTCAAAGTAGCCCAAATGTTAGCAAAACTGCGGACATGGCAACCCTGCACTGAAGCATCTGCTCGTTGCATGGTAACAATAGTCTCTCTGCCTGGTTGGGTTTCTGGTGAGCAAACCAACTATTTTGTGCACTACTGCCACCTACAGTGGGATCCAGTGCAGGACAGCAGAATATAAAACACCCACTGGTACATAACATGTCATGTAATGTCACTACAATAATTGTTCCCTTGCTGTAATTAATGAAGAACAAAAAAACAGTCTGACACAAATAATTGCAATTTCAAAAGCTTTATTGAAAATGCATATTTCAAACATTTTTTGTAGTTTTTTTATTTTAAAGAATAGTGCATGTCTCAAAATATTAGAACGAGACCAATATGTGTATTTTTCTAAACATAGTTCCTGTGTCTGAAATTAAGTTTCTGTGTGTATTGGAGGAGTAAGCAATACTCAAAATATCTGTGTGTGTGTGTGTTGTAGTAGTAGATGGACATTATTTATTCAAACATCTAAGTTTGGGCAGCAGCCACTGGAGAAACCTGTCAATCAAACAGGAGAATAAATAGTAGTTTTCACTTACACATCAGATAGCTGCTCTTTCTCTGCTACCTCATTCTATTTCTATAATTCTCTACCTAATTCTATTTCTATAAATCTCAAAAATGCCCTTGTTATGTTCTACTTCTCCTTCTTCTATTTCCTCACCTCTTCCTCAGACTCTTCTTTTCCTCTTTCTTGTCCTCCTTACTTTCTCCAACATTTTCCACCTGCTTCATGTTACTAGCCTGCTCTTGCTTCACTCTCTTTTTTGCCTTGCCCTTTTTCCTTTTGACCTTCCCTTCCTGAATAATGTGGACAAGGAGATAAAGTAATATAAGCTTATGGCTATTTTCTACTCTTGAGCTACAATATCTAGAGTTATGATATACTGTAGGACATATGGCCAATATCCCCTTCCTGTTTCCTCTCACCTGTGGGTACACTCCTGCCATTTTCTGCGCCGTTTCCTGGAGCAGCTTCCTGCTGTTCTCACTCAGGTTGGTGATGGGGGCCAGGCGAGGGCTTCCTTTATTGGTGATGGGGGCCAGGCAAGGGCTTTCTGTATTTCCTCTCACCTGTGGGTACACTCCTGCCATTTTCTGCGCCGTTTCCTGGAGCAGCTTCCTGCTGTTCTCACTCAGGTTGGTGATGGGGGCCAGGCGAGGGCTTCCTGTATTGGTGATGGGGGCCAGGCAAGGGCTTTCTGTATTTCCTCTCACCTGTGGGGCCACTCCTGACATTTTCTGGAGCAGCTTCCTACCGTTCTCGCTCAGGTTGGTGATTGGGGCCAGGCGAGGGCTGTGGTGGTATGGTAAGTACTCCACAGCATGCGGAGCAACAATGACAGGGATGTTGGGTTTGGCCACAATAATCTGTACAGACATAGGGTCAAACAATTGAGATGTGACACACACTAGTGATGCGCGGGTTGACTCATAACCAGAAGTCCCGCGGTTATATCCACAGGGCGGCGGATTTAGGGTCATGAAATATTGTTGAATAAACAGAAAACAATACATTAAAAAATCCATAAATGTATAATTATTGTGCAAGTTATATCTATAGGCTATTTGGCATTAGTGCGTAAGCCTAAACTTTAGGGCATAACTTGACGCGCGCCAGATAGACTACACACCAATCACCAAACGCTTTAATTCAATAAGAGAAAAGCTACGAAATGGAAAGTTGAAAATAAAGAAGGGACGGCCAGAAAAGTAATGTTTGGAAAATATTTGGTGAAGTGTTAAAAGAGGATGATGGCAGTGCCTATGTTATGTGTGATGATTGTGAGGCACTATAGAAATTCGACAGTCACAAGAGGGGGATTCAAATAGGCCTATGGCACGTCAAGGGAACAAACAGCCTACTGTTCAGATGGATTAAATGGAAACTGAAATCTGGACACTGACTGTAGATCTTTAACCTCTCACAGTCTTAATATTAACTCCTGCAGAATTAAGCATTTCTTGCAGTAAAATGATAGGCTACACCAAATGTAGGCTTTATTTTGACTCGGGAACAGCAGTGGAGAAATATGATTTCTTTCAGCATCTTGAGGGAATGCGAATGCGCAGCTAGGGACTGCTTTATCAGCATCATAAAAGCTGATAATATTTCAACCACATAAAATGTGCATCCAAGCCAAACTGAAATCTTATCAGAAACATGTCTGGTCGTTTTCAACCCGTCAAACTGATGTCATTTGGAAATTTTGCACAGAAAATGTTTCCCTTTTTTTCTTGAGTTATTGCATTTTCTTCTTGATCCCTAAACGTTTTTGGTTTATTTAGTCTTCTCTCTAATTATAGACAAGTTGACTAACAAATAGCCTACCAAAATGTTGGAAATTATAAGCAGAAACATATCCAAATTAGGCACAAAAAAATCCTGCACCCCCTGCTAAGAAATCGTTCTGACGGTGTTCTATATTTGCGGGTTAGGGTCAGGTGCGGGCCTCAGATTTTCACTTTATCACATATAGTCGGGCGGTTGCGGCTGGGTTATTAGCAATTGCGGGTGGGTTCGGTTGAACAAACAGCTGCCCGCGCACCACTAACACACACACACACACACACGTAAGAGCCTACCAGTCGAGGGTCCTTCAGTGAAGCCCCTTTTCTCAGTGGTTCCTTTGAAGGCCCTGGACTGTCCTCAGCAGAGGCATCATTGCCATTATCACGCTGTGTGTCATAGAGCTAGTTGGTCATAGTCCATTCTTCACATTCAGTCAAAGAGTTACTCAAATACATGCTGCAGAACATACCAGAAAGTCTGACTCATCGAAGGATTGGAGAGAAAGATCGTCGTCCTCTACCATATCCCTCACTTTAAGCCTTGTCAGCTTTCCATCCTCCTCATCCTTCACTTTCAGCGGTGGTGTCCTCCTTTCATGATCCTCATCATCAGACTGTGTATCAGAGTAAACTAGTCAGAGACTAATCTCTTTACAGTGATGTCACTCAACAAAGACATGGTGTACAACTGTCTTACCTCAGATTCACAGTCAGTGAAGGAGTAGATAGAGATGTCAGAGTTGGAGGATGAGATCACCCCATCATAATTTCTATCCATCAGCCGAGTCACCCTTCCAGACTGAGGAGACAGACAAAGGCATGTACTTAGGGCAGCCATAGAATACACTGGCATTGACTGTCAAGAAAATGTTGAATATTTAGGCAATCCAACATAGTTGTACAAGTAGTGAGTAATTTATGGGTAATTGAAAATGCAAGTGTATTGAAATGCAATAAATGCAACTCCCATAACATTAGGGATAGGGCTAAAGACTTTCCATACTGTAGGATTCTTTAGCATTTCTAATGAATGATTGTCAATTCAACCAAGCCAACCAAAATGGCCATATGAATCAACAGATTGATCTATCTGTTCTGTCTCTATGGGAACAGCAGAGATGTCTGACCTGGCTAAGAGGCTCTGGATTGATGTCCCATCCATCCCCAGATGTCTGTTCCTGCCCACAGCTCACAATGATTGGCTGTGAACAGTAAAGAAAAAATGTAACACTCTTTTGCTCATTTTGGCCTTGGAAATAACTTGGAAATAAATGATGTAGCTATCAATAAATAATTTAAGTAGCTACTGTTATGTGGTTGATTTGAATGTGACATACAGGCCTTTTGTGGATCTGAGGGGTCTGCACTGATGTAGACTGTCAAGACAATATTCCATTTCAAATGTGGTTAGATAAGGAGGGATATCTGCACTTGCTTTTACTGTGATAACTGCAGTTTGTACATGCAGCATAACTAATGTTTATGTGTTATTGTTTTCAGGTCAGATTTGACTTACAGGCCTTGGCCTTCTGCGCACTTTGCCGGTTGGCCACATCACAGAATCAGGGGTGTTCACCCTCACTGGATTCAACTGTCAACACAACACTCCATTTAAAAGGTGATAACAAAAACAGAAGATTTTTTAAATATATATATATATTTGATATTTACCACATAAGGGCGGCGCCTTAAAGCTCTTTTGATTCTCTCATCATTATGATTCATCTTGCTTTCTGAGGGATACATTTCCATCAATTGATTGGCACAAAACATATCCTGGCACATACACGCATAAAGGGCATGTCCCAAATGGCACCCCAGTGCCCATATATTGCACTTATTTTGACCTGAGCCCAATGGGCACAGGTCAAAAGTAGTACACTACAGGGTGCCATTTGGGACCAAAGAATGTAAGAGCCTACCAGACGTTCTAAACTCCAAGGACGGGTCTATCCAACCGTTTCCAATCGTAGTATTTATTCTCTGCACAGTGTCAGCTAGGGCAGACTATGCACCTGAAACAACCTTACTGAAGAAAGCGATTGTACTGATGATATCAAAGCTGAACACAGTTTATGTAGTGAATTTATGCTTGGTTACGTCACAATAGGTCACAGTTTTATGGGCGCGCATAATACGTCACAGGAAAGGCTTGTATGGGACTGGACTGGTGGTATCTCCCCCTGGTCGTAATTTATAACTGTCAAATAAAATCTATCTAGCTATCTAACTGAAATGGCTGTAGAGGACTCTTTGATCATCACATTTGAGGCACATGTCAGCAGGTGGCAGTGTCTTCAAATGCAGCACTTGATGATCTGAGCAACAGTTGAGCAACTTTGTGGTTGTGACGAATCCAAATGCGGAAGTCCAGTACATTTGTTTTTGCTTAGCAAGCTTGCCCGCCTATTTCTACAATTCATCTTCTTAAACTCTGATTTTAAACTTAACCACACTGCTAACCTTATGCCCAACCTTAAATTAAGACCAAAAAGCCTATTTTTGTTTTCATTAATTTTTACGATATAGCCTATTTGTACTTTGTGGCTGTGTTATCTAGTGGGAACCTCTAGCTAGCTAGCTACCTACAATCTGGCTAAAGTGTTGCGCAATATTGGAGGAAAAGTTGATTGATTATTGTGCTTGATTATCCAAGTACTAGTTTGACAAATATGCATTGGTCATCAAAATGATATCCCGAATAATTTTAAAACATATGGTTCAGAGGTTCAAGAGTTTTACTCCTGAGTTCAGGCTCACGAGTGGGATTGTTGCTGTCATTATAGTATCATTTGTTTTGTTTACTGTCACTACATATTTCGGTTTATCAGAGGATGTCTTCAGTCTTGGAACGACAGTTTTTGGCAATGGGCATGGTAAGTTAGCTAGGAGGGTCTGAGTGAATCAACAGTTATATATGCTCAGTAGCTACTTTGTATGAGAGTGTTGTAACGTTAGCTAGCTTGCTAGAATGGTGGTCCTCTGTAGCTCAGCTGGTAGAGCACGGCTCTTGTAACGCCAAGATAGTGGGTTCGATCCCCGGGACCACCCATACACAAAAATGTATGCACGCATGACTGTAAGTCGCTTTGGATAAAAGCGTCTGCTAAATGGCATATTATTATAATAATAATAATAATAATAATAATAATAATATGCCATTTAGCAGACGCTTTTATCCAAAGCGACTTACAGTCATGCGTGCATACATTTTTTTGTGTATGGGTGGTCCCGGGGATCGAACCAACTACCTTGGCGTTTCAAGCGCCGTGCTCTACCAGCTGAGCTACAGAGGACCACATTATTATTATTATTAAAACTTATAGCTAATGTAACAGATGGTGCCAGTAGGCTACAGCAGTAGGCTACAGCACAACACACCAGTGTAGCTTATGTCTGTCAACCCTATCATTTATGTTTTAATCCTTTCCTCTTCCTTTGCAGTGCACAAGCTCATCACATACTCCTTCCACCACAAGACAGTGACCCAGCTACTCCTCAGTATTGGGGTTCTGGTGCCCCTCTGTGGAGGCATTGAGAAGAGTGTGGGCACTGTTCGGTTCCTCCTCATGTTTCTGCTGCTCTCTATCAGCACAGGGGTGTTGTACACCATACTGGGTCTGCTACTGTTTGGTGCATCTGCCCAGAACCAGGTGGAGGGGTTCATTCCAGTGTCCCTCTCCCTTATGGGTATGGCCACAGTGCACTCCCGTATGGTTAAGGGCTTTCTTTTCGGGGTCACTGTACCCATGTTAGCCCTGCCCTGGCTGTTTCTGTTCATCATAACACTTTTGGTCCCACACACTGTCTTCCTTTGCAATGCCATCGCCATCATCGCAGGGGGGATCTGTATCCTTACTCCAACCTCATTGTGGTTCAAAATAACTGATACACTCCTCTGCAGTATGTCACAGCTTTATAAGTGTGCTTAGTAGTGTAGTTAAGTGGTAATAGGTTATAGGTGTTGTATATGAATCCTGCTGCTGAACATTATGGCATGTTTGTTTAGAAAAAATATTGCATCACTGCGTCACACATTCTCCTTAACTTGCACTGGTGAAACAGACGGAAAGGGCTGGCTCTCACTTCTGGACATGTCCGATGCCAGGGCATCAGTGCTGGACAAGAAGATGCCTTTCAGGCTGCTGAGGAACATTGGTGTCCTGTATGTCCCTGCATCAACAGAGGAGAGAAGGAAGACGGTCCACCCACCGTGAGTACTAAGAAAGCACCAGACATATCATTTATCAGACAAGACAAGAGGTCATTAAATAACAATTGCTGTGTGCAAGCCAGAGCACATAATGTACTACAGTATAATGAGGTGCAGTTATAATTGATGATCCTCAGCTGTAATTGAATACTGTACAATAGGCACCTAGTGGTCCCCCATGATTAGATAGAGAATTACTGGTATAGATAGGCTCTCTGAATTCTGTCCACGTTCTCATTGATTGCAGAATGATTCCAACCCCAGGCTCCTACCCAGTCCAAGCCTACGCTCCAGTGTCCTTTACCTCCAACCTACAGGCTACCGAGACCACACCAAAGACATTTGAAGGCTGGGCCCACTCCTACTATACACAGGGGAGCCCTGTTCAGCTCTCAGGTTATTACGGACACAACCATGGATATGGCCTCAAGCATAGCTTTGGGCCAAGTCACGGACATAGTCACGAACATGGACACAGCTGCAGCCACAGCCAAGGTTATGGACATAGTCACGAACACAGCTTCGGCCATGGACTCAGTCATGGGCTTGCATCTGCCTCTCAAACCAGCAGTCACTGGGCTCCAGTGGCTCAACATCCACATTCTCAACATTCCCACCTCAGTCCACTGTCTGTGTCTGTCAGTGCCCCCCAGAGTTTCACAGCAAAGATGCCGGAGTCACTGCCAGAATCTGTGATGGTTCACCCAGGAGCACCTGTGTCTTCACTGACAGATTGATGACTTCAATCCGTAACGGCAAAACTCGCTATAGCTCGATTGAAATGTAAAGGCAATGTTCGCGAAGACCGGAAATTACATTTACATTTCAAGCGTGCTATTTTCAGCAATCACAATCCTTGTAAAAACGTCAACTCTTGGTATAACTAATAACATTTAAAAAATACAAATGTCAGTGTGGTTATAAGCCGCTATAGCTCTGAACTACGGCGATACGGATTTAATCGAGCCCATAGTTGTCATTCAATGTGTTTTCTGTCTCATGTTATACATTGAGATGTAATATGCTTGGACAAGTGTTTTGAGGCAGTACTTGAAGGTCCACTTTTTCTTCACTGATGTTTTTGGTTTTAATATACAAGCAGGCTCTGAATGTTCAAGGTCAAATCAATGCAATAAAGGGTTTGCTTGTCAGTTGATTGTAAGACCACTCCTTTTGGCTTGTGTGTTTTGTACTTTGTGTTTTTTTACACATACGGTAGACAAATCTCTTGGTACTCTTGATTTATACAACCTAGATTAAAACAACGTTTTTCAAAACCCTTAGTAAACCAGAACAGTTTTTAGTTCAAACTAAACATTTTTATCACACTAATGTATTATCAGTTTTTCCCCCTTAACTACACTTAACAAAATATAAATGCAACATGTAAAGTGTTGGTCCCATGTTTCATGAGCTGAAATAAAAGATCCCAGAAATTTTCCAAACGTACAAAAAGCTTCTTTCTCTAATTTTGTATACACATTTGTTTAAATCTCTGTTAGTGAGCATTTGTCCTTTGCCAAGATAATCCATCCACCTGACAGGTGTAGCATATCAAGAAGCTGATTAAACAGCTTGATCATTACACAGGTGCTTCTTGTGCTGGGGACAATAAAAGAGCCACTCTAAAATGTGCAGTTTTGTCACACAACACAATGCTACATATGTCTCAAGTTTTGAGGAAGCGTGCAATTGGCATGCTGACTGCAGAAATGTCCACCAGAGATGTTGCGAGAGAATTTAAAATTCATTTCTGTACCATAAGCAGACTCCAACGTCGTTTTAGAGAATTTGGCAGTACGTCCAACCGGCCTCACAACCGCAGACCACGTGTAACCACGCCACCCCAGGACCAGCAGAGTGCCCAATGGTGGCGGTGGGGTTATGATATGGGCAAGCAATGAACAGCAACTTCGCACAGCTGTTGAAGAGTGGCACAACATTCCACAGGCCACAATCAACAGCCTGATCAACTCAATGCGAAGGATATGTGTCGTGCTGCTTGAGGGAAATGGTGGTCACACCAGATACTGTTTGGTTTTCTGATCCACGCACCTACCTTTCTTTTAAGGTATCTGTGTTCTTAGAATAAAATACAAAATAGCATCCACTCACCACTAAATTAGATCCATTACATTCAGTTTGTTTTGCAATGCATCGTTCAAAAATTTTGGAAATTCAGAAGCAGGGGACAAGTGGGTGAGGTGATCAAGAGTGTGGGCTACAAGGGCAGATTATGATGTAATCTTTGGAAAATTAACTAGTCGTGCACAGTAAAGAGAAGCCATAAATGACAACCAAGACTAAATAAAGCAAATCAATGATCTCCATTTATTATTTCTTTACAAATGCATGCTTTAAAGTTACTGTTTATATACAAATAGCTATTTTGCATATAAAACTGGATCAAGTGGTAAGAGTCATGTAACACAGGTCAATTTTAAAAAGGCACATTTCTTATTTAAATGACAACATGTACCATACCATATTTGATTCTGTATCACTACAATAGTTGAGGGTTTCTCTATTAAAAGAAACACAAAATGACGTGCTAAAATGATAGACTGCTGAACATCACCCGTATATCATCCACTTGATTCTATTTCATACGGTTACAGAACCTCAGAAAATTGAAGTAAATATTTTGTATTTAGGCTTTCAACCATCAGCATAAGAAAATAAAACTAGATAAAGTTCTTACATATACATATCCCAGAATTAGTGATTATCAGAACACACATAAATGACAGTCAATAAATGACAGTTAATAGATGTATTCATGTTGTACTGCAAGTGCACATACAATACAACACATATTGCATTGCCTAAATGCCGTGGTAGTGTCCAGCTAAACATAACTAGTCGGTACTAAGCCTTACAGTGGGAAAGCATGAGAAAAAAACACCTGGGCATTTTTACAGTAAACCACCATTTAATCTACAACCTTTTCGTTTAATGAACCGATGAAGAACAAGGCTCAATGACTAAACAGTTACTGCAATTTAAATGTAGGAATTGTACAGTACATGGTACAATATGAATGTGCTACTAGTATGCATATTTGACTAATCTTGCACTGCTCTCTGTATTTACACAACCTTCGTGCATCTGAATAGGCAGCCATGTTGAACTTGTAAATACATTTAAAGATGCAAATATAGAATGCTTTCAATGCCGTAGACATTTCAGGAGTTAATTTACAATATATTACTTTTTTTATCGCCTTGTGGGGATCTTCACAGCATGATAAACGTCCAGAGGCAATATTTCATATCATAATCACCTCTGTTTGCGCCTAGTTTCACTTACAAAAACGATGTGTAACATTCAATGTATAATATCTCCAACTTTTCTAATCTGATGGGAAACAATGAAGGTCTGCACTCTATTTTATAAAAAAATCTATTGGTTTATTCCAAAATGTTCCATAACCTTAAAAGGAGCGCGTGGACCAAATCTACACTGAACAAAAATATAAACGCAACATGCAACTATTTCAAAGATTTTACTGAGTTACAGTTCATATAAGGAAATCAGTCAATTGAAATGAATAAATTAGGCCCTAATCTATGGATTTCACATGACTGGGAATTCAGATATGGAACACGCTGTCGTACACGTCAATCCAGAGCATCCCAAACATGCTCAATCAGTGACATGTCTGGTGAGTATGCAGGCCATGGAAGAACTGGGACATTTTCAGCTTCCAGAAATTGTGAACAGATCCTTGTGACATGGGGCCGTGCATTATTGTGCTGAAACGTGAGGTGATGGTGGCGGATGAATGGCACGACAATGGGCCTCAGGATCTCGTCACGGTATCTCTGTGCATTCAAATTGCCATCGATTTAAAATGCAATTGTGTTCATTGTCCGTAGCTTATGCCTGTCCATACCATAACCCCACCACCACGGGGCACTCTGTCCACAATGTTGACATCAGCAAACCGCTCGCCCACATGGCGCCATACACGCTGACTTCTACCTGGTACAGTTGAAACCGGGATTCATCCGTGAAGAGCACACTTCTCCAGCATGCCAGTTGCTATCGAAGGTGAGCATTTGCCCACAGAAGTCAGTTACGACGCCAAACTGCAGTCAGGTCAAGACCCTGGTGAGGACGACGAGCATGCAGATTAGCTTCCCTGAGACGGTTACTGACAGTTTGTGCAGAAATTATTCTGTTGTGCAAACCCACAGATTCATCAGCTGTCCGGGTGGTTGGTCTCAGACGATCCCACAGGTGAAGGAGCCGGATGTGGAGGTCCTGGGCTGGCGTGGTTACACGTGCACAAAATTTGAGAGAAATAAGCTTTTTGTGTGGATGGAAAATGTCTGGGATCTTTTATTTCAGCTCATGAAACATGGGACCAACACTTTACATGTTGCGTTTATATTTTGTTCAGTGTACATGAAAGGCCTGGGGGTTAGGGGTCGATTTGGAGTATGAGCCCATTCCCAACCAATCTTGAATGAATTGCACTACCTCACAGCACGAGTCTCTACAAAATGCTGTCAGTAAGATTACACAACAAGACAATAAGTACAACAAACATTCATTCATACGTCTTTCCATTTAGTGATTATGTGCTGACACGTTACCTCCAAAAACAGTTTAAAACTGTTTTCCGTTACCACTCACCCTCCACCCGAAAGAAATAGGTTAACATATGGGGTTGTGAGGGTGTGCTGTAACGTTAACTTAATCTTCCTTAGCTCCACACGTCCTGAGAGTAGCGGCCCTTGGTCATCAGCTTCTTGATGTAAGCCACAGCCTGTGTGTGTGTGAGACCTCCCACCTCCTCAACGATGTCATAGAAGGAATTCTGCACATCCCGCGCCATGTTCCGAGCATTCCTAGGAAAAGACAAGTGGCAGCCATATTTACAGTAGGCACACAATAATGATGGATTTTCTCTTTCAAAAAACCCTCAAAGCTTGTACATGTACTGTGCCTTCAGGAAGTATTCACACCCACATTTTGTTGTGTTACAGCCTGAATTTAAAATGGAATAAATTGAGATTTTCTGTCACTGACCTACACACAACACCCCATAATGTCAAAGTGGAATTATGTTTTTAGAAATGTTTAGAAAGCTATAAAAAATGAAAAGCTGAAATGTCTTGAGTCAATATGTATTCAACCCATTTGTTATGGCAAGCCTAAATAAGTTCAGGAGTAAAAATATGCTTAACAACTCACATAATAAGTTGCAATAATAGTGTTTGACATGATTTTTGAATGAACACGGCCCTCCCCCTTCCTACTGCTCATTCAGTAACAACCTGCCTGCTCACTGCCTGGTAGTCAGCAGCAGGTCACAGTGAAAAATATGTTTTGTTTGAAGAAATGCCATGTTTACCCCCCGCGACATCGTTTTCAAAGTAGCCCAAATGTTAGCAAAACTGCGGACATGGCAACCCTGCACTGAAGCATCTGCTCGTTGCATGGTAACAATAGTCTCTCTGCCTGGTTGGGTTTCTGGTGAGCAAACCAACTATTTTGTGCACTACTGCCACCTACAGTGGGATCCAGTGCAGGACAGCAGAATATAAAACACCCACTGGTACATAACATGTCATGTAATGTCACTACAATAATTGTTCCCTTGCTGTAATTAATGAAGAACAAAAAAACAGTCTGACACAAATAATTGCAATTTCAAAAGCTTTATTGAAAATGCATATTTCAAACATTTTTTGTAGTTTTTTTATTTTAAAGAATAGTGCATGTCTCAAAATATTAGAACGAGACCAATATGTGTATTTTTCTAAACATAGTTCCTGTGTCTGAAATTAAGTTTCTGTGTGTATTGGAGGAGTAAGCAATACTCAAAATATCTGTGTGTGTGTGTGTTGTAGTAGTAGATGGCCATTATTTATTCAAACATCTAAGTTTGGGCAGCAGCCACTGGAGAAACCTGTCAATCAAACAGGACAATAAATAGTAGTTTTCACTTACACATCAGATAGCTGCTCTTTCTCTGCTACCTCATTCTATTTCTATAATTCTCTACCTCATTCTATTTCTATAAATCTCAAAAATGCCCTTGTTATGTTCTACTTCTCCTTCTTCTATTTCCTCACCTCTTCCTCAGACTCTTATTTTCCTCTTTCTTGTCCTCCTTACTTTCTCCAACATTTTCCACCTGCTTCATGTTACTAGCCTGCTCTTGCTTCACTCGCTTTTTTGCCTTGCCCTTTTTCCTTTTGACCTTCCCTTCCTGAATATTTTGGACAAGGAGATAAAGTAATATAAGCTTATGGCTATTTTCTACTCTTGAGCTACGATATCTAGAGTTATGATATACTGTAGGACATATGGCCAATATCCCCTTCCTGTTTCCTCTCACCTGTGGGTACACTCCTGTCATTTTCTGCGCCATTTCCTGGAGCAGCTTCCTGCTGTTCTCACTCAGGTTGGTGATGGGGGCCAGGCGAGGGCTTCCTGTATTGGTGATGGGGGCCAGGCAAGGGCTTTCTGTATTTCCTCTCACCTGTGGGGCCACTCCTGACATTTTCTGGAGCAGCTTCCTACCGTTCTCGCTCAGGTTGGTGATTGGGGCCAGGCGAGGGCTGTGGTGGTATGGTAAGTACTCCACAGCAGGCGGAGCAACAATGACAGGGACAGGGCTGGGAGGAGTCAGAGGCTTTGGGACATCCTCTGGAGAGGGCAGGGCCCGTAGGGCTTCAGCCAGGGTCCAGGGTGCTGAGGTCACAAGAGGAGAAAGGCAAGTCTGGCCAGGCACAGGACCAGAGACTTTCCCTGGGCTCTGTAATACCAGAAACAACAAACAAACTGTCAGGACAGTGCTATGTTATACACAATCTCTAGATATACTGTATAACTAATCTATAAATACATTAGATACATGACTACACTCAATAAGTAAGAGTAACTTACAAAGCGCTGGACTTCATACTTCTTTTTTTCAAGCTTGAGGAGCCTGTTCTTGGCTATGCTGGTCTTCATTTCTGCCATGCTCTCTACCATTTCGGCCATCTCTCCAGTGCATTTCTTGAAAGCCACTTTCAACCTTTCCAAGTCATTCAGCCAACTGTCCAGGTCTACTGCCTCAAGATCTCATTTTGCTGCAGTTTCTCTTCATCACTTGGATCAGTGCCCTCAACTCCTCGCCCCTCCTCCCATTGTCTTCCCTATTCACATCTTCATCCCTCAGTCTTTCATCCTTCCTCCTCCCCATCCACTTCTCAATCCAGGCTCTGAAGCATCCCTCATTCTTCTTCTGCCTCTCTTGGTTGATGTCCAGACCGTCATTGACCGTCTTCAGGCCTTCCTCCAGGTCAAGCTCTATGGAGGCCAGGTTTTCTTTAATTCTCCTCAGGCTCTCCTCATTGGTGTTGGTCCACTGTGTCTTCTTGTCCAGCTGCTGCCTGCAGGGCCGGACAGAAGGGACCACCTCCATCTGGCGTGACACCTTCTTCAGGGCACTCACAGAGGCAGGGAGAGGGATGTTGGGTTTGGCCACAATAATATGTACAGACATCGGGTCAAACAATTGAGATGTGACACACACTAGTGATGCGCGGGTTGACTCATAACCAGAAGTCCTGCGGTTATATCCACAGGGCGGGGGATTTAGGGTCATGAAATATTGTTGAATAAACAGAAAACAATACATTAAAAAATCCATAAATGTATAATTATTGTGCAAGTTATATCTATAGGCTATTTGGCATTAGTGTGTAAGCCTAAACTTTAGGGCATAACTTGACGCGCGCCAGATAGACTACACACCAATCACCAAACGCTTTAATTCAATAAGAGAAAAGCTACGAAATGGAAAGTTGAAAATAAAGAAGGGACGGCCAGAAAAGTAATGTTTGGAAAATATTTGGTGAAGTGTTAAAAGAGGATGATGGCAGTGCCTATGTTATGTTTGATGATTGTGAGGCACTATAGAAATTCGACAGTCACAAGAGGGGGATTCAAATAGGCCTATGGCACGTCAAGGGAACAAACAGCCTACTGTTCAGATGGGTTAGATGGAAACTGAAATCTGGACACTGACTGTAGATCTTTAACCTCTCACAGTCTTAATATTAACTCCTGCAGAATTAAGCATTTCTTGCAGTAAAATGATAGGCTACACCAAATGTAGGCTTTATTTTGACTCGGGAACAGCAGTGGAGAAATATGATTTCTTTCAGCATCTTGAGGGAATGCAAATGCGCAGCTAGGGACTGCTTTATCAGCATCATAAAAGCTGATAATATTTCAACCACATAAAATGTGCATCCAAGCCAAACTGAAATCTTATCAGAAACATGTCTGGTCGTTTTCAACCCGTCAAACTGATGTCATTTGGAAATTTTGCACAGAAAATGTTTCCCTTTTGATCTTAAGTTATTGCATTTTCTTCTTGATCCCTAAAAGTTTTTGGTTTATTTAGTCTTCTATCTAATTATAGACAAGTTGACTAACAAATAGCCTACCAAAATGTTGGAAATTATAAGCAGAAACATATCCAAACTAGGCACAAAAAAATCCTGCACCCCCTGCTAAGAAATCGTTCTGACGGTGTTCTATATTTGCGGGTTAGGGTCAGGTGCGGGCCTCAGATTTTCACTTTATCACATATAGTCGGGCGGTTGCGGATGGGTTATTAGCAATTGCGGGTGGGTTCGGTTGAACAAACAGCTGACCCGCGCACCACTAACACACACACACACACACACACACACACACACACGTAAGAGCCTACCAGTCGAGGGTCCTTCAGTGAAGCCCCTTTTCTCAGTGGTTCCTTTGAAGGCCCTGGACTGTCCTCAGCAGAGGCATCATTGCCATTATCACACTGTGTGTCAGAGAGCTAGTTGGTCATAGTCCATTCTCCACATTCAGTCAAAGAGTTACTCAAATACATGCTGCAGAACATACCAGAAAGTCTGACTCATCGAAGGAGTGGAGAGAAAGATCGTCGTCCTCTACTATATCCCTCACTTTAAGCCTTGTCACCTTTCCATCCTCCTCATCCTTCACTTTCAGCAGTGGTGTCCTCCTTTCATGATCCTCATCATCAGACTGGGTATCAGAGTCAACTAGTCAGAGACTATTCTCCTTACAGTGATGTCACTCAACAAAGACATGGTGTACAACTGTCTTACCTCAGATTCACAGTCAGTGAAGGAGTAGATAGAGATGTCATCAGAGTTGGAGAATGAGATCACCCCATCATCATTTCTATCCATCAGCCGAGTCACCCTTCCAGACTGAGGAGACAGACAAAGGCATGTACTTAGGGCAGCCATAGAATACACTGGCATTGACTGTCAAGAAAATGTTGAATATTTAGGCAATCCAACATAGTTGTACAAGTAGTGAGTAATTTATGGGTAATTGAAAATGCAAGTGTATTGAAATGCAATAAATGCAACTCCCATAACATTAGGGATGGGGCTAAAGACTTTCCATACTGTAGGATTCTTTAGCATTTCTCTGTTCAAATATTTTTTTATTGAACACACACAAGAATGGTGTATAGGTATGAAAGACATGTGTACAGTTCTTATCTAAACATAAGAGAACAGACATGAACAACAAGACCCAGAGTTCTGGACACAAAACAAATATTACAAAACACGACATACAGAACAGGGACAGGTAGAAAGAAAAAGGGTATATGTAACCCCCCCCCTATTCCACCCTA
Organism: Coregonus lavaretus; assembly: GCF_964263955.1. Classification (NCBI taxonomy): domain Eukaryota; kingdom Metazoa; phylum Chordata; class Actinopteri; order Salmoniformes; family Salmonidae; genus Coregonus; species Coregonus lavaretus. The sequence goes on along the minus strand of NW_028163192.1, from coordinate 68,250 downwards.
TTCCCCTCCCGACTGCTCGAGTGTCAGGGCCAGCACACGCTGCCCAAAGGTAGATTACAATATGACAATTGAGAGTGCGTTAAAAAGTACAAATTCACAGCACCGACTGGTCCAGGTAAGAGAGGAAAGGCTGCCAGATTTGATCAAATGTTGATAATTTATTGTTCAGAATATATCTAATTCTTTCTAAGTGTACAGTTTTTGCCACTTCGCTGAGCCATAATTTGGTAGAGGGCGCTTCCCTCCTTTTCCAAAACAACAAGATTAATTTTTTTGCCGAAATGAGACTGTAAGAGATGAGTTGTTTTTGGGAGTTGGTTAATCCGTTTAGGGAATCGGACACTCCCAGGATTATCAGAAGCGGGTCTGGGTCTATTGAAGTCTCCAGAACTTCAGAGAGGACCCCAAATATTCCACACCAATAACCATACAGACTAGAGCATAGGGCAAAGCAGTGGAGTAGTGTACCCTGCTCAGCCTGACATTTATCACACATAGGGGATGTATCAGGAAATATCCTATGCAGTTTAGTTTTGGAGTAGTGTAATCTGTGTAATACCTTAAATTGTATGAGACGATGTCTGGAGTTAATGGAGCAGGTGTGGATATACTCCAAGCTATCCTCCCAGTCTGCCACCGAAATATCAGTCCCTAGTTCTTCCTCCCATTTTGCCTTAATGGCATCTGTAGAGGGTGCGCTAACAGATTGAAAAGCGTCATATAGACGAGATATCAGTTTGTCTGAGGTGGGGCATATTTTTATGCATCCGTCAAACATGGAAGGTTTAGCATTCTCAAATGTTGGGAGGTGTTTTCTAACATAGTCTCTAATTTGTAGGTATCTGAAAAAGTTACTTCTGGGAAGGTTATAAGTTTCCCTCAGCGCTTCAAAGGAAGCAAAGGTCCCTCCTATATATAAATCCCCTATGGTACTTATCCCCAACTCTCCCCATCGCTCAAAGGTGTTATCAAGGTTAGAGGGGGCAAAGGAGGGATTCCTGGCAACAGGGAGCATGAATGATATTGGTCTAAGCTCAAAGTGGACTTTAATTTGCTTCCAGATTCGGACTGTGCTATGTATAATAGGATTGTTATGGTAAAGTGACATCTCCAGATTAACAGGTGACAAAATCACGGCACCAATAGAGAAGGGATGACACTCCTCCCGCTCCATGTTAAGCCAGCTGGATGGCGGGGTTGCGTCATCCAGCAAAAACGTAACAGCGCGGAGGTTAGCGGCCCAATAGTAAAATATAAAATTTGGGAGAGACAATCCTCCTTCCATCTTGGATTTACATAGGTGTTTTATACCTATCCTGTGTGTTTTATAATCCCAGATGAAAGGATTGATAATAGAGTCCAGTTGTTTATGAAATGATTTAGGTATGAATACTGGGATGTTCTGGTATAGGTAGAGCAGTTGTGGGAGGAAGACCATTTTAATGGCATTAATTCTACCGAGCAGAGAAATTGGGAGAGTTCTCCAAAACTGTTTGTTTGCCTTGAGATTTTGCATCAGAGAAGGGAAATTCTCTTTAAATAGTAAGGAGTATTGTTTGGTAACTACAATTCCAAGGTAGATACATTTTTCTGAAGATAACTTAACTGGAAGATGTTCTAGCCAGGAGGTGTTTTGCAACCGTATGGGCATTAATTCCCTCTTGTTCCAATTTATTCTATATCCCGAGAAGGTACCAAACAAATTAATCACCTCAAGAATAGCTGGAATACTAGCGTGGGGTTCTGTTACATAGAGGAGAATATCATCTGCGTATAGGGAAATCTTATTTAGAGTATCTTTAGTATTATAGCCGTGTATTGCTGAATGAGATCTGATCGCTTGAGCGAGAGGTTCAATAATTAGGGCGAAGAGCATAGGCGACAGCGCACAACCCTACCTTGTCCCTCTGTGGAGGTTAAATCGGGGCGACATTGATTGGTTAGTGAGTATTCTCGCACAGGAGTTCCTATATAAAAGCTGGATCCAATTTATGAACCCATCTCCAATATTAAATTTCTGTAGGACCTTGAATAGATAGGGCCACTCAACTTGGTCAAAGGCCTTTTCGGCGTCAAGAGATATAACGGCAAGGTCCACGTTAGGTAACCTCTGAGAATACATAATGTGAAGAGGCGCCTGAGATTGAAGAATGAGTTTCTATTAGGGATAAAGCCGGTCTGGTCCGAATGGACCAATTTGCCAATTAAAGTGCTAAGCCTGTTAGCCAGAGTTTTTGCTAAAATCTTTTGGTCTGTATTAAGGAGGGATATTGGTCTGTATGACCCTACCTCTTCCGGATCTTTACCCTTCTTATGTATAACTGTAATAAACGCCTCATCCAAAGTAGATGGGAGAGCTCCATCCTCATTGGCCCGAACCAACATTTTGTGCAGGTAGGGAGATAGCATGTTGCTGAATGTTTTATAGAATTCACCAGGGTATCCATCTGGGCCCGGGGTCTTGCCACTCTTTAGAGATTTAATTGTTTCTCTAATTTCTTCAAGAGATATTTCCTTATTCAGGAAGTTAGAGTCTTCCTGGTTCAGGGCAGGAAGATTACAGTCCTCCAAAAAGTTATGCATAATTAAGGGATTAGGATCCGCTTTAGATGTATATAGAGTCTCATAAAACTGACGGAATCTGTCATTGATGTCTTTGGGGGAGGAGAGTAATTCCCCAGATGCAGATTTAACTTTGTGAATCATTCGGTCACTCACGTTTTTTCGAAGTTGTCTGGCGAGTAATTTGTGTGGTTTGTCACCAAACTCAAAATATTTTTGCTTGGCATAGAGAAAAGATTTAGCAATTTTAGCCGAGAGGATCTGATTGTATTAAAATTTTAAAGACATAATTTGTTTATGTTTCTCCATAGATGGATGTCTAGCATTCTCCCTATCCAGTAAGTGAATTTGTCCCTCCAGTTCTACCAATTTTTTTCTGTTTTGCCTACTGGCAGTCTGAAAGGAGATGATACAGCCTCTCAAATAAGCCTTCAGCGTTTCCCACAATAATGCTGGGGAAGTCTCTGTGTTGTCGTTGGTATCAAAGAAAAATGTAATTTGGTCTTTAAGATGTTCACAGAATGTTGGTTCTGTGAGGAGCTGAGGATTCAACCTCCAGACCCTCTCGTTTGGTACGATGTCACCCAATCTCAGGGAGAAGATGAGTGGACTGTGGTCAGAGATTATAATATCATGATATCTCACATTACAGGTATAGGGGAGTAGTTTAGCATCAACCAAAAAGTAGTCAATTCGAGTATATACATTGTGAACATGAGAGTAAAAGGAGTATTCCCTACCCGTAGGATTAGAGATCCTCCATATATCAAATAAGTTAGAATTTTTTATGTAGGTATTCAAGAATTCGCTTGAATAGGAGGTAGGGGTTCGCCGGGTAGAGGATCTATCCAAATATTGGTCTAGTACACAGTTAAGGTCCCCTCCAATGACCAGATTAGTATGGGAGATATCTGGAATCAGGGCAAGGACTCTTTTGAAAAAAGAGGGGTTATCAATGTTTGGCCCATAGATATTTAGTAGAGTTACAGAAGTAGAATGGATCTCTCCTATTACGATCACATAACGACCCTCTTTATCCACAATAGTGGTTTTATGTAGAAAGGGAATTCCTTTCCGTACCAGAATCGCTGTGCCTCTCGTTTTGGCAGAGAAGTTAGAGTGATACACTTGTCCCACCCACTTACATTTAAGTCTGTTATGAGATTTGTTTTTCAGATGGGTTTCTTGCAAAAATATAATATCAGACGAAAGTGCTTTCAAGTGGGCTAGGACCCTGCCTCTCTTAATTGGTTCGTTTAAACCCTTGACATTCCAGGAAGTGAATGTAAGTCCCGCCCTCCTCTCATTTGTAGTTCCTATGGTGGCCTGCATAACATGTAACTCACTAAAAAGGTAAGAAAGCGCACCAAACCATCACGATCAGCATATGTAGCACCTACACCCGAGCAGTATCCAACCCACCCCTCCCCCCCCGCAAGCACCTTTACTCTCCACCCTGTTCCCCTACTTTCCCCAACCTTTACCCCCCCCCCCATCAACCCACATTTAACAGGCATACACACATAGGACAGAAATAAATATGAAAATAAAAATAACAAACACATTGTCTGGCCGATGCCAAAAAAGCACGGCGCGCCCTCGAACAAGAGGTAAAACACAAATAAAATCCCAACTATGCGCTCACCTCTCGCTATCCTAGAACTTCTACTAACATATGAACTGAGGAGGCTCCCGCACTTAAAGTGTTCAATTAGCATCTAATAAACCTAAACAGAATAAGTTGCAACTTAAACATATTGCGCACTTAAGGTTAATCTTGGGTCAATCCCTGAGATAAGCAAGATGTATCATCACAAGATTCTATTGCTAAGCAATACCGGTCTAAACATAAACCATCAGTAACCGACATAGACAGCAGGACAGTTACATATTGTGGGTTAGGAGAAGGGAACAAGGATTTTGATAAATTGAACGTACCCCCCAATCAAAAAAATAACAAAGTAAATAAAAATGTAAAAAAATTAAAAAATGTAAAAATAATAATAATAATACATTATTTTCAAATAATTTTAAAAAATAGTGATTTATATATACATATGTGCACACATACACATCCACACACACACACACACACACATACATACATGTGCATACCTACATACATACACACACACACATACGTGTATATATATATATATATATATATATATATATATATATATATATATATATATATACGCACACACATATACACACGTATACACGCACACATACATACACACACCCCAAAAAATATATACATATAAAATAAATATTCTTAAATATATACAGATACATACACACGCATACACATATACATCCATACACACACATCTACATACACAAACATGCATACCCCAGAATAATAATCTATACAAATTTAAAATATACACATACATAATACTAAAATGCTAAGAGAAAATAATAATAAAGTACAAATAATTATTATTATATGTACGCACAGGAATAATGTAAGAATTGAAAAATAAATAACGAAACAAAACAAAAATGGGGGAATATAAGTATATCCATCCGAAAGTGTCAATGATCCGACCTGGAAGGCCTCCCAAACAGGCATCGCTCTAAACCCAGTCGGAATGAAAGTGAAATTAACGTTAAGTGAGAGCTCTGACCGCCCTCCATTGGTCAGCTCATCGTATTACATGTTCGGTAGCCCTTGCTGAGACCGTTTAATACGGTTTCACCCGTTATGGTATGGTATGGTATGGATTCGAGTCCGTGAGCAGACCTTAACACACAATGACAAGGCACTCTAACCTGTACGGGGGATTGGTGTATATTCCCGGACAAACTTCTCTGCGTCCAGAACCGAGGAGAGCCAGATCTTCTCCCCGGAAGGCGGGGTAATTCTTAGTCTTGCAGGGAAGAGCAAGGCTGGGTGAAGATGGAGTTTGTAGAGTTTGGTCATGACATCTCTGTAGCCAGCGCGGTGCTTTGCCACATCGGGCGCATAGTCCTCATAGACACGAAAGGGGTGCCCTTTATGTAACAGGTTACCCCTCATTCGAGCCTCGCGCAGGATAAGATCCTTGGTCTTGAAACTGTGACAACAGATGATTACTGGGCGAGGACGCTGGCCCGGTCCAGGCACTGGGACAAGGGCGCGATGTGCACGGTCCACTAGGGGATCCGACGCCAAAACATCCGGTCCCATTGCATCCTTCAGTAGCTTGGCGAAGAAGTCGGTGGGGCGAGAGCCCGCCTCCACCCCTTCTGCCAGACCCACAACGCAAAGGTTATGCCGCCTGGATCTGCCCTCCAGGTCGACCACTTTCACAGAAAGCCTCTGCACATTATCCTGCAATGACGTGCATAGCATCTCTAACTCGTCGATCCTACCAGCGTTGAATTCAGAAGCTTTCTCAAGGTCCACAATACTCTGGCCCTGCGAAGCGACCGTTCGAATGGTGCTCTCGATTTTAGTGTCCAGTTCAGCAATAGTAGCCTTAAGATCCTCCGCTATAGCAACACGTAGTTCTCCCAAAGCCCGGGTAAGTTCTGTAAGTGTCACGTTGTTACCTGTGCCTTCCGCCATGTTTGTCTCGTTGTTTGGTGGGGTGTAGACCTCTGATGTGGATTTATTGTCCTTTGGTCGCTTATTACTAGGCATTTTCACATAGAAAGTTACAATATTGTATTAGTAAGAAAAGTTTGTTGTAACAAGTGCAATAAAGTAAGTTAGGTTAGATTATTTCGCAAAAAAGTTGCGGGAGCCTCTCACACACAGCCGTTCACTCCAACATGCTAGCTCCGCCCCATTCTTTAGCATTTCTAATGAATGATTGTCAATTCAACCAAGCCAACCAAAATGGCCATATGAATCAACAGATTGATCTATCTGTTCTGTCTCTATGGGAACAGCAGAGATGTCTGACCTGGCTAAGAGGCTCTGGATTGATGTCCCATCCATCCCCAGATGTCTGTTCCTGCCCACAGCTCACAATGATTGGCTGTGAACAGTAAAGAAAAAATGTAACACTCTTTTGCTCATTTTGGCCTTGGAAATAACTTGGAAATAAATGATGTAGCTATCAATAAATAATTTAAGTAGCTACTGTTATGTGGTTGATTTGAATGTGACATACAGGCCTTTTGTGGATCTGAGGGGTCTGCACTGAAGTAGACTGTCAAGACAATATTCCATTTCAAATGTGGTTAGATAAGGAGGGATATCTGCACTTGCTTTTATTGTGATAACTGCAGTTTGTACATGCAGCATAACTAATGTTTATGTGTTATTGTTTTCAGGTCAGATTTGACTTACAGGCCTTGGCCTTCTGCGCACTTTGCCGGTTGGCCACATCACAGAATCAGGGGTGTTCACCCTCACTGGATTCAACTGTCAACACAACACTCCATTTAAAAGGTGATAACAAAAACAGAAGATTTTTTAAATATATATATATATATTTGATATTTAACACATAAGGGCGGCGCCTTAAAGCTCTTTTGATTCACTCATCATTACGATTCATCTTGCTTTCTGAGGGATACATTTCCATCAATTGATTGGCACAAAACATATCCTGGCACACACACGCATAAAGGGCATGTCCCAAATGGCACCCCAGTGCCCATATATTGCACTTATTTTGACCTGAGTCCAATGGGCACAGGTCAAAAGTAGTACACTACAGGGTGCCATTTGGGACCAAAGAATGTAAGAGCCTACCAGACGTTCTAAACTCCAAATCACCTTGTGCAGTGCGCACGGGTCTATCCAACCGTTTCCAATCGTAGTATTTATTCTCTGCACAGTGTCAGCTAGGGCAGACTATGCACCTGAAACAACCTGACTGAAGAAAGCGATTGTACTGATTGTATCAAAGCTGAACACAGTTTATGTAGTGAATTTATGCTTGGTTACGTCACAATAGGTCACAGTTTTATGGCCGCGCATAATACGTCACAGGAAAGGCTTGTATGGGACTGGACTGGTGGTATCTACCCCTGGTCGTAATTCATAACTGTCAAATAAAATCTATCTAGCTATCTAACTCAAATGGCTGTTGAGGACTCTTTGATCATCACATTTGAGGCACATGTCAGCAGGTGGCAGTGTCTTCAAATGCAGCACTTGATGATCTGAGCAACAGTTGAGCAACTTTGTGGTTGTGACAAATCCAAATGCGGAAGTCCAGTACATTTGTTTTTGCTTAGCAAGCTTGCCCGCCTATTTCTACAATTCATCTTCTTAAACTCGGATTTTAAACTTAACCACACTGCTAACCTTATGCCCAACCTTAAATTAAGACCAAAAAGCCTATTTTTGTTTTCATTAATTTTTAAGATATAGCCTATTTGTAATTTGTGGCTTTGTTATCTAGTGGGAACCTCTAGCTAGCTAGCTAGCTACCTATAATCTGGCTAAAGTTTTACGCAATATTGGAGGAAAATATTGATTATTGTACTTGATTATCCAAGTTTGACAAATATGCATTGGGCATCAAAATGATATCCGAATAGTTTTAAAACATATGGTTCAGAGGTTCAAGAGTTTTACTCCTGAGTTCAGGCTCACGAGTGGGATTGTTGCTGTCATTAGAGTATCATTTGTTTTGTTTACTGTCACTACATATTTCGGTTTATCAGAGGATGTCTTCAGTCTTGGAACGACAGTTTTTGGCAATGGGCATGGTAAGTTAGCTAGGAGGGTCTGAGTGAATCAACAGTCATATATGCTCAGTAGCTACTTTGAATGAGAGTGTTGTAACGTTAGCTAGCTTGCTAAAACGTATAGCTAATGTAACAGATGGTGCCAGTAGGCTACAGCAGCAGGCTACAGCACAACACACCAGTGCAGCTTATGTCTGTCAACCCTATCATTTATGTTTTAATCCTTTCCTCTTCCTTTGCAGTGCACAAGCTCATCACATACTCCTTCCACCACAAGACAGTGACCCAGCTACTCCTCAGTATTGGGGTTCTGGTGCCCCTCTGTGGAGGCATTGAGAAGAGTGTGGGGACTGTTCGGTTCCTCCTCATGTTTCTGCTGCTCTCTATCAGCACAGGGGTGTTGTACACCATACTGGGTCTGCTACTGTTTGGTGCATCTGCCCAGAAACAGGTGGAGGGGTTCATTCCAGTGTCCCTCTCCCTTATGGGTATGGCCACAGTGCACTCCCGTAAGGTTAAGGGCTTTCTTTTCGGGGTCACTGTACCCATGTTAGCCCTGCCCTGGCTGTTTCTGTTCATCATAACACTTTTGGTCCCACACACTGTCTTCCTTTGCAATGCCATCGCCATCATCGCAGGGGGGATCTGTATCCTTACTCATTTACATTTACATTTTAGTCATTTAGCAGACGCTCTTATCCAGAGCGACTTACAGTTAGTGAGTTATTTTTTAATTTTTCATACTGCCCCCCCGTGGGAATCGAACCCACAACCCTGGCGTTGCAAACGCCATGCTCTACCAACTGAGCTACATCCCTGCCGGCCATTCCCTCCCCTACCCTGGACAACGCTGGGCCAATTGTGCGCCGCCCCATGGGTCTCCCGGTCGCGGCCGGCTATAACCTCATTGTGGTTCAAAATAACTGATACACTCCTCTGCAGTATGTCACAGCTTTATAAGTGTGCTTAGTAGTGTAGTTAAGTGGTAATAGGTTATAGGTGTTGTATATGAATCCTGCTGCTGAACATTATGGCATGTTTGTTTAGAAAAAATCTTGCATCACTGCGTCACACATTCTCCTTAACTTGCACTGGTGAAACAGACGGTAAGGGCTGGCTCTCACTTCTGGACATGTCCGATGCCAGGGCATCAGTGCTGGACAAGAAGATGCCTTTCAGGCTGCTGAGGAACATTGGTGTCCTGTATGTCCCTGCATCAACAGAGGAGAGAAGGAAGACGGTCCACCCACCGTAAGTACTGAGAAAGCACCAGACATATCATTTATCAGACAAGACAAGAGGTCATTAAATAACAATTGCTGTGTGCAAGCCAGAGCACATAATGTACTACAGTATAATGAGGTGCAGTTATAATTGATGATCCGCAGCTGTAATTGAATACTGTACAATAGGCACCTAGTGGTCCCCCATGATTAGATAGAGAATTACTGGTATAGATAGGCTCTCTGAAATCTGTCCACGTTCTCATTGATTGCAGAATCATTCCAACCCCAGGCTCCTACCCAGTCCAAGCCTACGCTCCAGTGTCCTTTACCTCCAACCTACAGGCTACCGAGACCACACCAAAGACATTTGAAGGCTGGGCCAACTCCTACTATACACAGGGGAGCCCTGTTCAGCTCTCAGGTTATAATGGACACAACCATGGATATGGCCTCAAGCATAGCTTTGGGCCAAGTCACGGACATAGTCACGAACATGGACACAGCTGCAGCCACAGCCAAGGTCATGGACATAGTCACGAACACAGCTTCGGCCATGGACTCAGTCATGGGCATGCATCTGCCTCTCAAACCAGCAGTCACTGGGCTCCAGTGGCTCAACATCCACATTCTCAACATTCCCACCTCAGTCCACTGTCTGTGTCTGTCAGTGCCCCCCAGAGTTTCACAGCAAAAATGCCGGAGTCACTGCCAGAATCTGTGATGGTTCACCCAGGAGCACCTGTGTCTTCACTGACAGATTGATGACTTCAATCCGTAACGGCAAAACTCGCTATAGCTCGATTGAAATTTAAAGGCAATGTTCGCGAAGACCGGAAATTACATTTACATTTCAAGCGTGCTATTTTCAGCAATCACAATCCTTGTAAAAACGTCAACTCTTGGTATAACTAATAACATAAAAAAAAAAAAAAATGTCAGTGTGGTTATAAGCCGCTATAGCTCTGAACTACGGCAATACGGATTTAATCGAGCCCATAGTTGTCATTCAATGTGTTTTCTGTCTCATGTTATACATTGAGATGTAATATGCTTGGACATGTGGTTTGAGGCAGTACTTGAAGGTCCACTTTTTCTTCACTGATGTTTTTGGTTTGAATATACAAGCAGGCTCTGAATGTTCAAGGTCAAATCAATGCAAGAAGGGTTTGATTGTCAGTTGATTGTAAGACCACTCCTTTTGGCTTGTGTGTTTTGTACTTTGTGTTTTTTTACACAGACGGTAGACAAATCTCTTGGTACTCTTGATTTATATAACCTAGATTAAAACAACGTTTTTCAAAACACTTAGTAAACCAGAACAGTTTTTAGTTCAAACTAAACATTTTTATCACACTAATGTATTATCAGTTTTTCCCCCTTAACTACACTTAACAAAAATATAAATGCAACATGTAAAGTGTTGGTCCCATCACAATATATTTTACATTAGTTATCTTGTTGTTTTTAATCCCACCCTTCAGCTCCACTCAACCCCTCCCATCTATCTCTTAACACCATCCATTTTTTATTTACATTTGCCATATATTTTTCAACTGTGCTGTGATGTTTCACAAAAGTTCTGAACCTTTCTATTCTCATAGTTTCTACAGATTGTAAATTAAAGATAAACATTTTTGTTAAAAGTATTATTATATTATTGATCGATTGACTATGACTTTTCAAATCACCCAGTAGTGCTATCTGCAGAGTTAGCTCCAGGTAAATGTTGCACTTCTTCTTCCTGGACCTTTGACCAAAAACAAGCTACACATGGACAGTACCAAAACAAATGATCTAATGAATCGGTCTCTTCGCAGAAAAATCTGCAGAGCTGGGATGGTTGTATCCCCCATATATATAACATTCTATTGGTTGCAAGAATTTTGTATAATAATTTTAATTGAAAAATTTTAGGTTTTGAATCCGGCGTTGTTTTGCGTATCAGTTCATAAACCATGTGCCATGGTATCGGTACATCGAAAATCTCTTTCCAACTATTTTGCAATCTATATGGCACAGCTGTCAAATTTTTTGTCCTTAAATAAAACTGATATACTTTTTTATTTATCACAATTTTCATTAACCAATTTTGGTCTTTAATGAAGACAAGTTCCTTATTTTTTCCCCCTTCCACTTGCCTCTTCCATTTTTGCGTTAATGCTGCAATTAGTTGGTTGTAATTTTGGGTAGAGCAGACATTTCCATATATTTTTGTTAGCTGCATGTGTGGCATAACTCCACTAGTCCTATTTATGATATCATTTACAAAGATTATACCTTTTTTAAACATTTTTTTGAAAAAATAATAATATAAAAATTATATTTGAGTTTAACCACATTATTTGTTGTATTATTTGTTCTGTCTTTTCTGGTGGATTAAACTGAAATCGCAACCAACTTTCTATGGCTTATTTTTAAAATAGTGATATTTTGGAGATGATTTCATTTTCAGTGAGAGGTTGTAATCTGAATAAAGGGGAAAAGGCCATTCTTGAACATGGGGTGAGATATTCTTATTAATCTGCTAGAAAACCAGTTTGGATTTAAGTATAACTTTTGCATGACTGAAGCCTTTAGTGAGGGGTCTAATGCTTTAATATTTAATAATTTCTGCCCTCCGAATTCATGTTCATTATATAAATAGGCCCGTTTAATTTTGTCTGGCTTGCCGTTCCAAATAAAATTGAATCTTTTTTGCTCATATAGTTTTTAAAAACAGGTCCCTAGATGTAGGCTAGACCATAAGCAAATAGGTAAACTGGGATATGACTAAAGAGTTAATCAGGGTGATTTTACCACAAATAGACAGGTATTTTCCTTTCCATGGTAGAACATTTTTATATATTTTTGCTAACTTTCTATTAAAATGTATTGTAGTGAGATAATTTCTTTATTTCGGGATATGTATACCGAGTATGTCCACATCACCGTCAGACCATTTTATTGGTAAACTACACGGTAATGTAAAAGGTTAGAAAAAGTACCTAGATCCTCTATGAGGCTGTGGAGGGATCCAAATTGTGGATTTAAAAGAAAGCATGAATCATCAGCGTACAATGACATCTTTGTTTTTAAGCCCTTGATTTCTAACCCCTTGATATTATTGTTGGATCTGATTTTAATAGCTAACATTTCGATGGCCATAATAAATAGATATGCAGATAGTGGACAACCTTGTTTTACTCCTCTTGACAGCTTAATACTTTCTGAGAAGTAGTTATTATTTACTATTTTACACCTAGGGTTACTCTACATACTGTAACTTTAACCCATTTTATAAGAGATTCTCCAAAATTGAAATTTAATCCAGGCATTTATATATAAATTCCAGTCGTACTTTATCAAAAGCCTTTTCAAAGTCAGCTATGAATACCAGGCCTGGTTTCCCAGATTTTTCATAGTGTTCTATTGTTTCCAGTACTTGTCTTATATTATCTCCAATGTATCATCCATGTAAACAACCTGTCTGATTAGGATGAATAATATCCGACAATACCTTTTTAATTCTATACGCTATATATTTTGCTAGAATTTTTGCATCACAACACTGAAGTGTAAGGGGCCACCAATTTTTTTAATGGACCGGATCTTTATATTTACCACTTGGATGCTGTTTCAGTAATAATGAAATCAGACCTTGTTGAGTATCTGATAATCTACCATTTTTGTAGGTGTGGTTAAAACATGCTAATAAGGGTCCTCTGAGTATATCAAATAAGGTTTGGTATACCTCGACTGGTATGCCATCCAACCCTGGAGTTTTCCCAGACTTAAAGGCTTTAATTGCATCAAGAAGTTCCTCCTCTGTAATTTGGCCTTCACAAGAGTCTTTCTGTACAGCTGTTTATTTTACATCATTAATAGAAAAATATATATACAATGATCTTCGGTTAGTGGAGATGGAGGAGACTGAAACGAAAACATATGCTTAAAGTTATAGGCTATTTATTACATCTGTTTGCCAGCTCCAGGTAAGCTACACAAGTGGCACAAATTGACTTGCAATGACTCCAGTGATATCTTAATTTCAACATATTTATTGTATCAAATGGTAGGCTACAGTATCCTACAATGGCATACAAATTAATAGCATACTTGATGGCCGGTGACTCAGCTGCCTGCTGTGGCTCTAAAACACACACACAAAAACACGGCCCTCCCCCTTCCTACTGCTCATTCAGTAACAACCTGCCTGCTCACTGCCTGGTAGTCAGCAGCAGGTCACAGTGAAAAATATGTTTTGTTTGAAGAAATGCCATGTTTACCCCCGCGACATCGTTTTCAAAGTAGCCCAAATGTTAGCAAAACTGCGGACATGGCAACCCTGCACTGAAGCATCTGCTCGTTGCATGGTAACAATAGTCTCTCTGCCTGGTTGGGTTTCTGGTGAGCAAACCAATTATTTTGTGCACTACTGCCACCTACAGTGGGATCCAGTGCAGGACAGCAGAATATAAAACACCCACTGGTACATAACATGTCATGTAATGTCACTACAATAATTGTTCCCTTGTTGTAATTAATGAAGAAGAAAAAAACAGTCTGACACAAATAATTGCAATTTAAAAAGCTTTATTGGAATTTTTTTGTAGTTTTTTTATTTTAAAGAATAGTGCATGTCTCAAAATATTAGAACGAGACCAATATGTGTATTTTTCTAAACATTGTTCCTGTGTCTGAAATTAAGTTTCTGTGTGTATTGGAGGAGTAAGCAATACTCAAAATGTGTGTGTGTGTGTGTGTGTGTGTTGTAGTAGTAGATGGCCATTATTTATTCAAACATCTCAGTTTGGGCAGAGCCACTGGAGAAACCTGTCAATCAAACAGGAGAATAAATAGTAGTTTTCACTTACACATCAGATAGCTGCTCTTTCTCTGCTATCTCATTCTATTTCTATAATTCTCTACCTCATTCTATTTCTATAAATCTCAAAAATGCCCTTGTTATGTTCTACTTCTCCTTCTTCTATTTCCTCACCTTTCCTCAGACTCTTCTTTTCCTCTTTCTTGTCCTCCTTACTTTCTCCAACATTTTCCACCTGCTTCATGTTACTGGCCTGCTCTTGCTTCACTTGCTTTTTTGCCTTGCCCTTTTTCCTTTTGACCTTCCCTTCCTGAATAATTTGGACAAGGAGATAAAGTAATATAAGCTTATGGCTATTTTCTACTCTTGAGCTACGATATCTAGAGTTATGATATACTGTAGGACATATGGCCAATATCCCCTTCCTGTTTCCTCTCACCTGTGGGTACACTCCTGCCATTTTCTGCGCCATTTCCTGGAGCAGCTTCCTGCTGTTCTCACTCAGGTTGGTGATGGGGGCCAGGCGAGGGCTTCCTGTATTGGTGATGGGGGCCAGGCATGGGCTTTCTGTATTTCCTCTCACCTGTGGGTACACTCCTGCCATTTTCTGCGCCATTTCCTGGAGCAGCTTCCTGCTGTTCTCACTCAGGTTGGTGATGGGGGCCAGGCGAGGGCTTCCTTTATTGGTGATGGGGGCCAGGCAAGGGCTTTCTGTATTTCCTCTCACCTGTGGGGCCACTCCTGCCATTTTCTGGAGCAGCTTCCTACCGTTCTCGCTCAGGTTGGTGATTGGGGGCAGGCGAGGGCTGTGGTGGTATGGTAAGTACTCCACAGCAGGCGGAGCAACAATGACAGGGATGTTGGGTTTGGCCACAATAATCTGTACAGACATAGGGTCAAACAATTGAGATGTGACACACACTAGTGATGCGCGGGTTGACTCATAACCAGAAGTCCCGCGGTTATATCCACAGGGCGGCGGATTTAGGGTCATGAAATATTGTTGAATAAACAGAAAACAATACATTAAAAAATCCATAAATGTATAATTATTGTGCAAGTTATATCTATAGGCTATTTGGCATTAGTGCGTAAGCCTAAACTTTAGGGCATAACTTGACGCGCGCCAGATAGACTACACACCAATCACCAAACGCTTTAATTCAATAAGAGAAAAGCTACGAAATGGAAAGTTGAAAATAAAGAAGGGACGGCCAGAAAAGTAATGTTTGGAAAATATTTGGTGAAGTGTTAAAAGAGGATGATGGCAGTGCCTATGTTATGTTTGATGATTGTGAGGCACTATAGAAATTCGACAGTCACAAGAGGGGGATTCAAATAGGCCTATGGCACGTCAAGGGAACAAACAGCCTACTGTTCAGATGGGTTAAATGGAAACTGAAATCTGGACACTGACTGTAGATCTTTAACCTCTCACAGTCTTAATATTAACTCCTGCAGAATTAAGCATTTCTTGCAGTAAAATGATAGGCTACACCAAATGTAGGCTATATTTTGACTCGGGAACAGCAGTGGAGAAATATGATTTATTTCAGCATCTTGAGGGAATGTGAATGCGCAGCTAGGGACTGCTTTATCAGCATCATAAAAGCTGATAATATTTCAACCACATAAAATGTGCATCCAAGCCAAACTGAAATCTTATCAGAAACATGTCTGGTCGTTTTCAACCCGTCAAACTGATGTCATTTGGAAATTTTGCACAGAAAATGTTTCCCTTTCTTTCTTGAGTTATTGCATTTTCTTCTTGATCCCTAAACGTTTTTGGTTTATTTAGTCTTCTATCTAATTATAGACAAGTTGACTAAAAAATAGCCTACCAAAATGTTGGAAATTATAAGCAGAAACATATCCAAATTAGGCACAAAAAAATCCTGCACCCCCTGCTAAGAAATCGTTCTGACGGTGTTCTATATATATATATTTGCGGGTTAGGGTCAGGTGCGGGCCTCAGATTTTCCCTTTATCACATATAGTCGGGCGGTTGCGGATGGGTTATTAGCAATTGCGGGTGGGTTCGGTTGAACAAACAGCTGACCCGCGCACCACTAACACACACACACACACACACACACACACATGTAAGAGCCTATCAGTCGAGGGTCCTTCAGTGAAGCCCCTTTTCTCAGTGGTTCCTTTGAAGGCCCTGGACTGTCCTCAGCAGAGGCATCATTGCCATTATCACGCTGTGTGTCAGAGAGCTAGTTGGTCATAGTCCATTCTCCACATTCAGTCAAAGAGTTACTCAAATACATGCTGCAGAACATATCAGAAAGTCTGACTCATCGAAGGAGTGGAGAGAAAGATCGTAGTCCTCTACTATATCCCTCACTTTAAGCCTTGTCACCTTTCCATCCTCCTCATCCTTCACTTTCAGCGGTGGTGTCCTCCTTTCATGATCCTTTTCATCAGACTGTGTATCAGAGTCAACTAGTCAGAGACTATTCTCCTTACAGTGATGTCACTCAACAAAGACATGGTGTACAACTGTCTTACCTCAGATTCACAGTCAGTGAAGGAGTAGATAGAGATGTCAGAGTTGGAGGATGAGATCACCCCATCATCATTTCTATCCATCAGCCGAGTCACCCTTCCAGACTGAGGAGACAGACAAAGGCATGTACTTAGGGCAGCCATAGAATACACTGGCATTGACTGTCAAGAAAATGTTGAATATTTAGGCAATCCAACATAGTTGTACAAGTAGTGAGTAATTTATGGGTAATTGAAAATGCAAGTGTATTGAAATGCAATAAATGCAACTCCCATAACATTAGGGATGGGGCTAAAGACTTTCCATACTGTAGGATTCTTTAGCATTTCTAATGAATGATTGTCAATTCAACCAAGCCAACCAAAATGGCCATATGAATCAACAGATTGATCTATCTGTTCTGTCTCTATGGGAACAGCAGAGATGTCTGACCTGGCTAAGAGTCTCTGGATTGATGTCCCATCCATCCCCAGATGTCTGTTCCTGCCCACAGCTCACAATGATTGGCTGTGAACAGTAAAGAAAAAATGTAACACTCTTTTGCTCATTTTGGCCTTGGAAATAACTTGGAAATAAATGATGTAGCTATCAATAAATAATTTAAGTAGCTACTGTTATGTGGTTGATTTGAATGTGACATACAGGCCTTTTGTGGATCTGAGGGGTCTGCACTGAAGTAGACTGTCAAGACAATATTCAATTTCAAATGTGGTTAGATAAGGAGGGATATCTGCACTTGCTTTTATTGTGATAACTGCAGTTTGTACATGCAGCATAACTAATGTTTATGTGTTATTGTTTTCAGGTCAGATTTGACTTACAGGCCTTGGACTTCTGCGCTCTTTGCCGGTTGGCCACATCACAGAATCAGGGGTGTTCACCCTCACTGGATTCAACTGTCAACACAACACTCAATTTAAAAGGTGATAACAAAAACAGAAGATTTTTTAAATATATATATATTTGATATTTACCACATAAGGGCGGCGCCTTAAAGCTCTTTTGATTCTCTCATCATTACGATTCATCTTGCTTTCTGCATAAAGGGCATGTCCCAAATGGCACCCCAGTGCCCATATATTGCACTTATTTTGACCTGAGCCCAATGGGCACAGGTCAAAAGTAGTACACTACAGGGTGCCATTTGGGACCAAAGAATGTAAGAGCCTACCAGACGTTCTAAACTCCATGGACGGGTCTATCCAACCGTTTCCAATCGTAGTATTTATTCTCTGCACAGTGTCAGCTAGGGCAGACTATGCACCTGAAACAACCTGACTGAAGAAAGCAATTGTACTGATTATATCAAAGCTGAACACAGTTTATGTAGTGAATTTATGCTTGGTTACGTCACAATAGGTCACATTTTTATGGGCGCGCATAATACGTCACAGGAAAGGCTTGTATGGGACTGGACTGGTGGTATCTCCCCCTGGTCGTAATTTATAACTGTCAAATAAAATCTATCTAGCTATCTAACTGAAATGGCTGTAGAGGACTCTTTGATCATCACATTTGAGGCACATGTCAGCAGGTGGCAGTGTCTTCAAATGCAGCACTTGATGATCTGAGCAACAGTTGAGCAACTTTGTGGTTGTGACGAATCCAAATGCGGAAGTCCAGTACATTTGTTTTTGCTTAGCAAGCTTGCCCGCCTATTTCTACAATTCATCTTCTTAAACTCGGATTTTAAACTTAACCACACTGCTAACCTTATGCCCAACCTTAAATTAAGACCAAAAAGCCTATTTTTGTTTTCATTAATTTTTACGATATAGCCTATTTGTACTTTGTGGCTGTGTTATCTAGTGGGAACCTCTAGCTAGCTAGCTACCTACAATCTGGCTAAAGTGTTGCGCAATATTGGAGGAAAAGTTGATTGATTATTGTGCTTGATTATCCAAGTACTAGTTTGACAAATATGCATTGGTCATCAAAATGATATCCCGAATAATTTTAAAACATATGGTTCAGAGGTTCAAGAGTTTTACTCCTGAGTTCAGGCTCACGAGTGGGATTGTTGCTGTCATTATAGTATCATTTGTTTTGTTTACTGTCACTACATATTTCGGTTTATCAGAGGATGTCTTCAGTCTTGGAATGACAGTTTTTGGCAATGGGCATGGTAAGTTAGCTAGGAGGGTCTGAGTGAATCAACAGTTATATATGCTCAGTAGCTACTTTGTATGAGAGTGTTGTAACGTTAGCTAGCTTGCTAGAATGGTGGTCCTCTGTAGCTCAGCTGGTAGAGCACGGCTCTTGTAACGCCAAGATAGTGGGTTCGATCCCCGGGACCACCCATACACAAAAATGTATGCACGCATGACTGTAAGTCGCTTTCGTCTGCTAAATGGCATATTATTATAATAATAATAATAATAATAATAATATGCCATTTAGCAGACGCTTTTATCCAAAGCGACTTACAGTCATGCGTGCATACATTTTTTTGTGTATGGGTGGTCCCGGGGATCGAACCAACTACCTTGGCGTTTCAAGCGCCGTGCTCTACCAGCTGAGCTACAGAGGACCACATTATTATTATTATTAAAACTTATAGCTAATGTAACAGATGGTGCCAGTAGGCTACAGCAGTAGGCTACAGCACAACACACCAGTGTAGCTTATGTCTGTCAACCCTATCATTTATGTTTTAATCCTTTCCTCTTCCTTTGCAGTGCACAAGCTCATCACATACTCCTTCCACCACAAGACAGTGACCCAGCTACTCCTCAGTATTGGGGTTCTGGTGCCCCTCTGTGGAGGCATTGAGAAGAGTGTGGGCACTGTTCGGTTCCTCCTCATGTTTCTGCTGCTCTCTATCAGCACAGGGGTGTTGTACACCATACTGGGTCTGCTACTGTTTGGTGCATCTGCCCAGAACCAGGTGGAGGGGTTCATTCCAGTGTCCCTCTCCCTTATGGGTATGGCCACAGTGCACTCCCGTATGGTTAAGGGCTTTCTTTTCGGGGTCACTGTACCCATGTTAGCCCTGCCCTGGCTGTTTCTGTTCATCATAACACTTTTGGTCCCACACACTGTCTTCCTTTGCAATGCCATCGCCATCATCGCAGGGGGGATCTGTATCCTTACTCCAACCTCATTGTGGTTCAAAATAACTGATACACTCCTCTGCAGTATGTCACAGCTTTATAAGTGTGCTTAGTAGTGTAGTTAAGTGGTAATAGGTTATAGGTGTTGTATATGAATCCTGCTGCTGAACATTATGGCATGTTTGTTTAGAAAAAATATTGCATCACTGCGTCACACATTCTCCTTAACTTGCACTGGTGAAACAGACGGAAAGGGCTGGCTCTCACTTCTGGACATGTCCGATGCCAGGGCATCAGTGCTGGACAAGAAGATGCCTTTCAGGCTGCTGAGGAACATTGGTGTCCTGTATGTCCCTGCATCAACAGAGGAGAGAAGGAAGACGGTCCACCCACCGTGAGTACTAAGAAAGCACCAGACATATCATTTATCAGACAAGACAAGAGGTCATTAAATAACAATTGCTGTGTGCAAGCCAGAGCACATAATGTACTACAGTATAATGAGGTGCAGTTATAATTGATGATCCTCAGCTGTAATTGAATACTGTACAATAGGCACCTAGTGGTCCCCCATGATTAGATAGAGAATTACTGGTATAGATAGGCTCTCTGAATTCTGTCCACGTTCTCATTGATTGCAGAATCATTCCAACCCCAGGCTCCTACCCAGTCCAAGCCTACGCTCCAGTGTCCTTTACCTCCAACCTACAGGCTACCGAGACCACACCAAAGACATTTGAAGGCTGGGCCCACTCCTACTATACACAGGGGAGCCCTGTTCAGCTCTCAGGTTATTACGGACACAACCATGGATATGGCCTCAAGCATAGCTTTGGGCCAAGTCACGGACATAGTCACGAACATGGACACAGCTGCAGCCACAGCCAAGGTTATGGACATAGTCACGAACACAGCTTCGGCCATGGACTCAGTCATGGGCATGCATCTGCCTCTCAAACCAGCAGTCACTGGGCTCCAGTGGCTCAACATCCACATTCTCAACATTCCCACCTCAGTCCACTGTCTGTGTCTGTCAGTGCCCCCCAGAGTTTCACAGCAAAGATGCCGGAGTCACTGCCAGAATCTGTGATGGTTCACCCAGGAGCACCTGTGTCTTCACTGACAGATTGATGACTTCAATCCGTAACGGCAAAACTCGCTATAGCTCGATTGAAATGTAAAGGCAATGTTCGCGAAGACCGGAAATTACATTTACATTTCAAGCGTGCTATTTTCAGCAATCACAATCCTTGTAAAAACGTCAACTCTTGGTATAACTAATAACATTAAAAAAATACAAATGTCAGTGTGGTTATAAGCCGCTATAGCTCTGAACTACGGCGATACGGATTTAATCGAGCCCATAGTTGTCATTCAATGTGTTTTCTGTCTCATGTTATACATTGAGATGTAATATGCTTGGACAAGTGGTTTGAGGCAGTACTTGAAGGTCCACTTTTTCTTCACTGATGTTTTTGGTTTGAATATACAAGCAGGCTCTGAATGTTCAAGGTCAAATCAATGCAATAAAGGGTTTGCTTGTCAGTTGATTGTAAGACCACTCCTTTTGGCTTGTGTGTTTTGTACTTTGTGTTTTTTTACACATACGGTAGACAAATCTCTTGGTACTCTTGATTTATACAACCTAGATTAAAACAACGTTTTTCAAAACCCTTAGTAAACCAGAACAGTTTTAAGTTCAAACTAAACATTTTTATCACACTAATGTATTATCAGTTTTCCCCCCTTAACTACACTTAACAAAATATAAATGCAACATGTAAAGTGTTGGTCCCATGTTTCATGAGCTGAAATAAAAGATCCCAGAAATTTTCCAAACGTACAAAAAGCTTCTTTCTCTAATTTTGTATACAAATTTGTTTAAATCTCTGTTAGTGAGCATTTGTCCTTTGCCAAGATAATCCATCCACCTGACAGGTGTAGCATATCAAGAAGCTGATTAAACAGCTTGATCATTACACAGGTGCTTCTTGTGCTGGGGACAATAAAAGAGCCACTCTAAAATGTGCAGTTTTGTCACACAACACAATGCTACATATGTCTCAAGTTTTGAGGAAGCGTGCAATTGGCATGCTGACTGCAGAAATGTCCACCAGAGATGTTGCGAGAGAATTTAAAATTCATTTCTGTACCATAAGCAGACTCCAACGTCGTTTTAGAGAATTTGGCAGTACGTCCAACCGGCCTCACAACCGCAGACCACGTGTAACCACGCCACCCCAGGACCAGCAGAGTGCCCAATGGTGGCGGTGGGGTTATGATATGGGCAAGCAATGAACAGCAACTTCGCACAGCTGTTGAAGAGTGGCCCAACATTCCACAGGCCACAATCAACAGCCTGATCAACTCAATGCGAAGGATATGTGTCGTGCTGCTTGAGGGAAATGGTGGTCACACCAGATACTGTTTGGTTTTCTGATCCACGCACCTACCTTTCTTTTAAGGTATCTGTGTTCTTAGAATAAAATACAAAATAGCATCCACTCACCACTAAATTAGATCCATTACATTCAGTTTGTTTTGCAATGCATCGTTCAAAAATTTTGGAAATTCAGAAGCAGGGGACAAGTGGGTGAGGTGATCAAGAGTGTGGGCTACAAGGGCAGATTATGATGTAATCTTTGGAAAATTAACTAGTCGTGCACAGTAAAGAGAAGCCATAAATGACAACCAAGACTAAATAAAGCAAATCAATGATCTCCATTTATTATTTCTTTACAAATGCATGCTTTAAAGTTACTGTTTATATACAAATAGCTATTTTGCATATAAAACTGGATCAAGTGGTAAGAGTCATGTAACACAGGTCAATTTTAAAAAGGCACATTTCTTATTTAAATGACAACATGTACCATGCCATATTTGATTCTGTATCACTACAATAGTTGAGGGTTTCTCTATTAAAAGAAACACAAAATGACGTGCTAAAATGATAGACTGCTGAACATCACCCGTATATCATCCACTTGATTCTATTTCATACGGTTACAGAACCTCAGAAAATTGAAGTAAATATTTTGTATTTAGGCTTTCAACCATCAGCATAAGAAAATAAAACTAGATAAAGTTCTTACATATACATATCCCAGAATTAGTGATTATCAGAACACACATAAATGACAGTTAATAGATGTATTCATGTTGTACTGCAAGTGCACATACAATACAACACATATTGCATTGCCTAAATGCCGTGGTAGTGTCCAGCTAAACATAACTAGTCGGTACTAAGCCTTACAGTGGGAGAGCATGAGAAAAAAACACCTGGGCATTTTTACAGTAAACCACCATTTAATCTACAACCTTTTCGTTTAATGAACCGATGAAGAACAAGGCTCAATGACTAAACAGTTACTGCAATTTAAATGTAGGAATTGTACAGTACATGGTACAATATGAATGTGCTACTAGTATGCATATTTGACTAATCTTGCACTGCTCTCTGTATTTACACAACCTTCGTGCATCTGAATAGGCAGCCATGTTGAACTTGTAAATACATTTAAAGATGCAAATATAGAATGCTTTCAATGCCGTAGACATTTCAGGAGTTAATTTACAATATATTATTTTTTTTATCGCCTTGTGGGGATCTTCACAGCATGATAAACGTCCAGAGGCAATATTTCATATCATAATCACCTCTGTTTGCGCCTAGTTTCACTTACAAAAACGATGTGTAACATTCAATGTATAATATCTCCAACTTTTCTAATCTGATGGGAAACAATGAAGGTCTGCACTCTATTTTATAAAAAAATCTATTGGTTTATTCCAAAATGTTCCATAACCTTAAAAGGAGCGCGTGGACCAAATCTACACTGAACAAAAATATAAACGCAACATGCAACTATTTCAAAGATTTTACTGAGTTACAGTTCATATAAGGAAATCAGTCAATTGAAATGAATAAATTAGGCCCTAATCTATGGATTTCACATGACTGGGAATTCAGATATGGAACACGCTGTCGTACACGTCAATCCAGAGCATCCCAAACATGCTCAATCAGTGACATGTCTGGTGAGTATGCAGGCCATGGAAGAACTGGGACATTTTCAGCTTCCAGAAATTGTGAACAGATCCTTGTGACATGGGGCCGTGCATTATTGTGCTGAAACGTGAGGTGATGGTGGCGGATGAATGGCACGACAATGGGCCTCAGGATCTCGTCACGGTATCTCTGTGCATTCAAATTGCCATCGATTTAAAATGCAATTGTGTTCATTGTCCGTAGCTTATGCCTGTCCATACCATAACCCCACCACCACGGGGCACTCTGTCCACAATGTTGACATCAGCAAACCGCTCGCCCACATGGCGCCATACACGCTGACTTCTACCTGGTACAGTTGAAACCGGGATTCATCCGTGAAGAGCACACTTCTCCAGCATGCCAGTTGCTATCGAAGGTGAGCATTTGCCCACAGAAGTCAGTTACGACGCCAAACTGCAGTCAGGTCAAGACCCTGGTGAGGACGACGAGCATGCAGATTAGCTTCCCTGAGACGGTTACTGACAGTTTGTGCAGAAATTATTCTGTTGTGCAAACCCACAGATTCATCAGCTGTCCGGGTGGTTGGTCTCAGACGATCCCACAGGTGAAGGAGCCGGATGTGGAGGTCCTGGGCTGGCGTGGTTACACGTGCACAAAATTTGAGAGAAATAAGCTTTTTGTGTGGATGGAAAATGTCTGGGATCTTTTATTTCAGCTCATGAAACATGGGACCAACACTTTACATGTTGCGTTTATATTTTGTTCAGTGTACATGAAAGGCCTGGGGGTTAGGGGTCGATTTGGAGTATGAGCCCATTCCCAACCAATCTTGAATGAATTGCACTACCTCTCAGCACGAGTCTCTACAAAATGCTGTCAGTAAGATTACACAACAAGACAATAAGTACAACAAACATTCATTCATACGTCTTTCCATTTAGTGATTATGTGCTGACACGTTACCTCCAAAAACAGTTTAAAACTGTTTTCCGTTACCACTCACCCTCCACCCGAAAGAAATAGGTTAACATATGGGGTTGTGAGGGTGTGCTGTAACGTTAACTTAATCTTCCTTAGCTCCACACGTCCTGAGAGTAGCGGCCCTTGGTCATCAGCTTCTTGATGTAAGCCACAGCCTGTGTGTGTGTGAGACCTCCCACCTCCTCAACGATGTCATAGAAGGAATTCTGCACATCCCGCGCCATGTTCCGAGCATTCCTAGGAAAAGACAAGTGGCAGCCATATTTACAGTAGGCACACAATAATGATGGATTTTCTCTTTCAAAAAACCCTCAAAGCTTGTACATGTACTGTGCCTTCAGGAAGTATTCACACCCACATTTTGTTGTGTTACAGCCTGAATTTAAAATGGAATAAATTGAGATTTTCTGTCACTGACCTACACACAACACCCCATAATGTCAAAGTGGAATTATGTTTTTAGAAATGTTTAGAAAGCTATAAAAAATGAAAAGCTGAAATGTCTTGAGTCAATATGTATTCAACCCCTTTGTTATGGCAAGCCTAAATAAGTTCAGGAGTAAAAATATGCTTAACAACTCACATAATAAGTTGCAATAATAGTGTTTGACATGATTTTTGAATGAACACGGCCCTCCCCCTTCCTACTGCTCATTCAGTAACAACCTGCCTGCTCACTGCCTGGTAGTCAGCAGCAGGTCACAGTGAAAAATATGTTTTGTTTGAAGAAATGCCATGTTTACCCCCCGCGACATCGTTTTCAAAGTAGCCCAAATGTTAGCAAAACTGCGGACATGGCAACCCTGCACTGAAGCATCTGCTCGTTGCATGGTAACAATAGTCTCTCTGCCTGGTTGGGTTTCTGGTGAGCAAACCAACTATTTTGTGCACTACTGCCACCTACAGTGGGATCCAGTGCAGGACAGCAGAATATAAAACACCCACTGGTACATAACATGTCATGTAATGTCACTACAATAATTGTTCCCTTGTTGTAATTAATGAAGAAAAAAAAAACAGTCTGACACAAATAATTGCAATTTAAAAAGCTTTATTGGAATTTTTTTGTAGTTTTTTTATTTTAAAGAATAGTGCATGTCTCAAAATATTAGAACGAGACCAATATGTGTATTTTGCTAAACATAGTTCCTGTGTCTGAAATTAAGTTTCTGTGTGTATTGGAGGAGTAAGCCTATACTCAAAATCTGTGTGTGTGTGTGTTGTAGTAGTAGATGGCCATTATTTATTCAAACATCTCAGTTTGGGCAGCAGCCACTGGAGAAACCTGTCAATCAAACAGGACAATAAATACGGTAGTAGTTTTCACTTACACATCAGATAGCTGCTCTTTCTCTGCTATCTCATTCTATTTCTATAAATCTCTACCTCATTCTATTTCTATAAATCTAAAAAATGCCCTTGTTATGTTCTACTTCTCCTTCTTCTATTTCCTCACCTTTCCTCAGACTCTTCTTTTCCTCTTTCTTGTCCTCCTTACTTTCTCCAACATTTTCCACCTGCTTCATGTTACTAGCCTGCTCTTGCTTCACTCGCTTTTTTGCCTTGCCCTTTTTCCTTTTGACCTTCCCTTCCTGAATATTTTGGACAAGGAGATAAAGTAATATAAGCTTATGGCTATTTTCTACTCTTGAGCTACAATATCTAGAGTTATGATATACTGTAGGACATATGGCCAATATCCCCTTCCTGTTTCCTCTCACCTGTGGGTACACTCCTGCCATTTTCTGCGCCGTTTCCTGGAGCAGCTTCCTGCTGTTCTCACTCAGGTTGGTGATGGGGGCCAGGCAAGGGCTTTCTGTATTTCCTCTCACCTGTGGGGACACTCCTGCCATTTTCTGGAGCAGCTTCCTACCGTTCTCGCTCAGGTTGGTGATTGGGGCCAGGCGAGGGCTGTGGTGGTATGGTAAGTACTCCACAGCAGGCGGAGCAACAATGACAGGGATGTTGGGTTTGGCCACAATAATCTGTACAGACATAGGGTCAAACAATTGAGATGTGACACACACTAGTGATGCGCGGGTTGACTCATAACCAGAAGTCCCGCGGTTATATCCACAGGGCGGCGGATTTAGGGTCATGAAATATTGTTGAATAAACAGAAAACAATACATAAAAAAATCCATAAATGTATAATTATTGTGCAAGTTATATCTATAGGCTATTTGGCATTAGTGCGTAAGCCTAAACTTTAGGGCATAACTTGACGCGCGCCAGATAGACTACACACCAATCACCAAACGCTTTAATTCAATAAGAGAAAAGCTACGAAATGGAAAGTTGAAAATAAAGAAGGGACGGCCAGAAAAGTAATGTTTGGAAAATATTTGGTGAAGTGTTAAAAGAGGATGATGGCAGTGCCTATGTTATGTGTGATGATTGTGAGGCACTATAGAAATTCGACAGTCACAAGAGGGGGATTCAAATAGGCCTATGGCACGTCAAGGGAACAAACAGCCTACTGTTCAGATGGGTTAAATGGAAACTGAAATCTGGACACTGACTGTAGATCTTTAACCTCTCACAGTCTTAATATTAACTCCTGCAGAATTAAGCATTTCTTGCAGTAAAATGATAGGCTACACCAAATGTAGGCTTTATTTTGACTCGGGAACAGCAGTGGAGAAATATGATTTCTTTCAGCATCTTGAGGGAATGCGAATGCGCAGCTAGGGACTGCTTTATCAGCATCATAAAAGCTGATAATATTTCAACCACATAAAATGTGCATCCAAGCCAAACTGAAATCTTATCAGAAACATGTCTGGTCGTTTTCAACCCGTCAAACTGATGTCATTTGGAAATTTTGCACAGAAAATGTTTCCCTTTTTTTATTGAGTTATTGCATTTTCTTCTTGATCCCTAAACGTTTTTGGTTTATTTAGTCTTCTATCTAATTATAGACAAGTTGACTAACAAATAGCCTACCAAAATGTTGGAAATTATAAGCAGAAACATATCCAAATTAGGCACAAAAAAATCCTGCACCCCCTGCTAAGAAATCGTTCTGACGGTGTTCTATATTTGCGGGTTAGGGTCAGGTGCGGGCCTCAGATTTTCACTTTATCACATATAGTCGGGCGGTTGCGGCTGGGTTATTAGCAATTGCGGGTGGGTTCGGTTGAACAAACAGCTGACCCGCGCACCACTAACACACACACACACACACACACACATGTAAGAGCCTACCAGTCGAGGGTCCTTCAGTGAAGCCCCTTTTCTCAGTGGTTCCTTTGAAGGCCCTGGACTGTCCTCAGCAGAGGCATCATTGCCATTATCACGCTGTGTGTCAGAGAGCTAGTTGGTCATAGTCCATTCTCCACATTCAGTCAAAGAGTTACTCAAATACATGCTGCAGAACATACCAGAAAGTCTGACTCATCGAAGGAGTGGAGAGAAAGATCGTCGTCCTCTACCATATCCCTCACTTTAAGCCTTGTCACCTTTCCATCCTCCTCATCCTTCACTTTCAGCGGTGGTGTCCTCCTTTCATGAGCCTGTTCTTGGCTATGCTGGTCTTCATTTCTGCCATGCTCTCTACCATTTCGGCCATCTCTCCAGTGCATTTCTTGAAAGCCACTTTCAACCTTTCCAAGTCATTCAGCCAACTGTCCAGGTCTACTGCCTCAAGATCTCATTTTGCTGCAGTTTCTCTTCATCACTTGGATCAGTGCCCTCAACTCCTCGCCCCTCCTCCCATTGGCTTCCCTATTCACATCTTCATCCCTCAGTCTTTCATCCTTCCTCCTCCCCATCCACTTCTCAACCCAGGCTCTGAAGCATCCCTCATTCTTCTTCTGCCTCTCTTGGTTGATGTCCAGACCGTCATTGACCGTCTTCAGGCCTTCCTCCAGGTCAAGCTCTATGGAGGCCAGGTTTTCTTTAATTCTCCTCAGGCTCTCCTCATTGGTGTTGGTCCACTGTGTCTTCTTGTCCAGCTGCTGCCTGCAGGGCCGGACAAAAGGGACCACCTACATCTGGCGTGACACCTTCTTCAGGGCACTCACAGAGGCAGGGAGAGGGATGTTGGGTTTGGCCACAATAATATGTACAGACATCGGGTCAAACAATTGAGATGTGACACACACTAGTGATGCGCGGGTTGACTCATAACCAGAAGTCCTGCGGTTATATCCACAGGGCGGGGGATTTAGGGTCATGAAATATTGTTGAATAAACAGAAAACAATACATAAAAAAATCCATAAATGTATAATTATTGTGCAAGTTATATCTATAGGCTATTTGGCATTAGTGTGTAAGCCTAAACTTTAGGGCATAACTTGACGCGCGCCAGATAGACTACACACCAATCACCAAACGCTTTAATTCAATAAGAGAAAAGCTACGAAATGGAAAGTTGAAAATAAAGAAGGGACGGCCAGAAAAGTAATGTTTGGAAAATATTTGGTGAAGTGTTAAAAGAGGATGATGGCAGTGCCTATGTTATGTGTGATGATTGTGAGGCACTATAGAAATTCGACAGTCACAAGAGGGGGATTCAAATAGGCCTATGGCACGTCAACGGAACAAACAGCCTACTGTTCAGATGGGTTAAATGGAAACTGAAATCTGGACACTGACTGTAGATCTTTAACCTCTCACAGTCTTAATATTAACTCCTGCAGAATTAAGCATTTCTTGCAGTAAAATGATAGGCTACACCAAATGTAGGCTTTATTTTGACTCAGGAACAGCAGTGGAGAAATATGATTTCTTTCAGCATCTTGAGGGAATGCAAATGCGCAGCTAGGGACTGCTTTATCAGCATCATAAAAGCTGATAATATTTCAACCACATAAAATGTGCATCCAAGCCAAACTGAAATCTTATCAGAAACATGTCTGGTCGTTTTCAACCCGTCAAACTGATGTCATTTGGAAATTTTGCACAGAAAATGTTTCCCTTTTGATCTTAAGTTATTGCATTTTCTTCTTGATCCCTAAAAGTTTTTGGTTTATTTAGTCTTCTATCTAATTATAGACAAGTTGACTAACAAATAGCCTACCAAAATGTTGGAAATTATAAGCAGAAACATATCCAAACTAGGCACAAAAAAATCCTGCACCCCCTGCTAAGAAATCGTTCTGACGGTGTTCTATATTTGCGGGTTAGGGTCAGGTGCGGGCCTCAGATTTTTACTTTATCACATATAGTCGGGCGGTTGCGGATGGGTTATTAGCAATTGCGGGTGGGTTCGGTTGAACAAACAGCTGACCCGCGCACCACTAACACACACACACACACACACACACACACACACACACACACACGTAAGAGCCTACCAGTCGAGGGTCCTTCAGTGAAGCCCCTTTTCTCAGTGGTTCCTTTGAAGGCCCTGGACTGTCCTCAGCAGAGGCATCATTGCCATTATCACACTGTGTGTCAGAGAGCTAGTTGGTCATAGTCCATTCTCCACATTCAGTCAAAGAGTTACTCAAATACATGCTGCAGAACATACCAGAAAGTCTGACTCATCGAAGGAGTGGAGAGAAAGATCGTCGTCCTCTACTATATCCCTCACTTTAAGCCTTGTCACCTTTCCATCCTCCTCATCCTTCACTTTCAGCAGTGGTGTCCTCCTTTCATGATCCTCATCATCAGACTGTGTATCAGAGTCAACTAGTCAGAGACTATTCTCCTTACAGTGATGTCACTCAACAAAGACATGGTGTACAACTGTCTTACCTCAGATTCACAGTCAGTGAAGGAGTAGATAGAGATGTCATCAGAGTTGGAGAATGAGATCACCCCATCATCATTTCTATCCATCAGCCGAGTCACCCTTCCAGACTGAGGAGACAGACAAAGGCATGTACTTAGGGCAGCCATAGAATACACTGGCATTGACTGTCAAGAAAATGTTGAATATTTAGGCAATCCAACATAGTTGTACAAGTAGTGAGTAATTTATGGGTAATTGAAAATGCAAGTGTATTGAAATGCAATAAATGCAACTCCCATAACATTAGGGATGGGGCTAAAGACTTTCCATACTGTAGGATTCTTTAGCATTTCTCTGTTCAAATATTTTTTTATTGAACACACACAAGAATGGTGTATAGGTATGAAAGACATGTGTACAGTTCTTATCTAAACATAAGAGAACAGACATGAACAACAAGACCCAGAGTTCTGGACACAAAACAAATATTACAAAACACGACATACAGAACAGGGACAGGTAGAAAGAAAAAGGGTATATGTAACCCCCCCCCTTTATCCCCCCCTATTCCACCCTATTCCCCTCCCGACTGCTCGAGTGTCAGGGCCAGCACACGCTGCCCAAAGGTAGATTACAATATGACAATTGAGAGTGCGTTAAAAAGTACAAATTCACAGCACCGACTGGTCCAGGTAAGAGAGGAAAGGCTGCCAGATTTGATCAAATGTTGATAATTTATTGTTCAGAATATATCTAATTCTTTCTAAGTGTACAGTTTTTGCCACTTCGCTGAGCCATAATTTGGTAGAGGGCGCTTCCCTCCTTTTCCAAAACAACAAGATTAATTTTTTTGCCGAAATGAGACTGTAAGAGATGAGTTGTTTTTGGGAGTTGGTTAATCCGTTTAGGGAATCGGACACTCCCAGGATTATCAGAAGCGGGTCTGGGTCTATTGAAGTCTCCAGAACTTCAGAGAGGACCCCAAATATTCCACACCAATAACCATACAGACTAGAGCATAGGGCAAAGCAGTGGAGTAGTGGACCCTGCTCAGCCTGACATTTATCACACATAGGGGATGTATCAGGAAATATCCTATGCAGTTTAGTTTTGGAGTAGTGTAATCTGTGTAATACCTTAAATTGTATGAGACGATGTCTGGAGTTAATGGAGCAGGTGTGGATATACTCCAAGCTATCCTCCCAGTCTGCCACCGAAATATCAGTCCCTAGTTCTTCCTCCCATTTTGCCTTAATGGCATCTGTAGAGGGTGCGCTAACAGATTGAAAAGCGTCATATAGACGAGATATCAGTTTGTCTGAGGTGGGGCATATTTTTATGCATCCGTCAAACATGGAAGGTTTAGCATTCTCAAATGTTGGGAGGTGTTTTCTAACATAGTCTCTAATTTGTAGGTATCTGAAAAAGTTACTTCTGGGAAGGTTATAAGTTTCCCTCAGCGCTTCAAAGGAAGCAAAGGTCCCTCCTATATATAAATCCCCTATGGTACTTATCCCCAACTCTCCCCATTGCTCAAAGGTGTTATCAAGGTTAGAGGGGGCAAAGGAGGGATTCCTGGCAACAGGGAGCATGAATGATATTGGTCTAAGCTCAAAGTGGACTTTAATTTGCTTCCAGATTCGGACTGTGCTATGTATAATAGGATTGTTATGGTAAAGTGACATCTCCAGATTAACAGGTGACAAAATCACGGCACCAATAGAGAAGGGATGACACTCCTCCCGCTCCATGCTAAGCCAGCTGGATGGCGGGGTTGCGTCATCCAGCAAAAACGTAACAGCGCGGAGGTTAGCGGCCCAATAGTAAAATATAAAATTTGGGAGAGACAATCCTCCTTCCATCTTGGATTTACATAGGTGTTTTATACCTATCCTGTGTGTTTTATAATCCCAGATGAAAGGATTGATAATAGAGTCCAGTTGTTTATGAAATGATTTAGGTATGAATACTGGGATGTTCTGGTATAGGTAGAGCAGTTGTGGGAGGAAGACCATTTTAATGGCATTAATTCTACCGAGCAGAGAAATTGGGAGAGTTCTCCAAAACTGTTTGTTTGCCTTGAGATTTTGCATCAGAGAAGGGAAATTCTCTTTAAATAGTAAGGAGTATTGTTTGGTAACTACAATTCCAAGGTAGATACATTTTTCTGAAGATAACTTAACTGGAAGATGTTCTAGCCAGGAGGTGTTTTGCAACCGTATGGGCATTAATTCCCTCTTGTTCCAATTTATTCTATATCCCGAGAAGGTACCAAACAAATTAATCACCTCAAGAATAGCTGGAATACTAGCGTGGGGTTCTGTTACATAGAGGAGAATATCATCTGCGTATAGGGAAATCTTATTTAGAGTATCTTTAGTATTATAGCCGTGTATTGCTGAATGAGATCTGATCGCTTGAGCGAGAGGTTCAATAATTAGGGCGAAGAGCATAGGCGACAGCGCACAACCCTGCCTTGTCCCTCTGTGGAGGTTAAATCGGGGCGACATTGATTGGTTAGTGAGTATTCTCGCACAGGGGTTCCTATATAAAAGCTGGATCCAATTTATGAACCCATCTCCAATATTAAATTTCTGTAGGACCTTGAATAGATAGGGCCACTCAACTTGGTCAAAGGCCTTTTCGGCGTCAAGAGATATAACGGCAAGGTCCACGTTAGGTAACCTCTGAGAATACATAATGTGAAGAGGCGCCTGAGATTGAAGAATGAGTTTCTATTAGGGATAAAGCCGGTCTGGTCCGAATGGACCAATTTGCCAATTAAAGTGCTAAGCCTGTTAGCCAGAGTTTTTGCTAAAATCTTTTGGTCTGTATTAAGGAGGGATATTGGTCTGTATGACCCTACCTCTTCCGGATCTTTACCCTTCTTATGTATAACTGTAATAAACGCCTCATCCAAAGTAGATGGGAGAGCTCCATCCTCATTGGCCCGAACCAACATTTTGTGCAGGTAGGGAGATAGCATGTTGCTGAATGTTTTATAGAATTCACCAGGGTATCCATCTGGGCCCGGGGTCTTGCCACTCTTTAGAGATTTAATTGTTTCTCTAATTTCTTCAAGAGATATTTCCTTATTCAGGAAGTTAGAGTCTTCCTGGTTCAGGGCAGGAAGATTACAGTCCTCCAAAAAGTTATGCATAATTAAGGGATTAGGATCCGCTTTAGATGTATATAGAGTCTCATAAAACTGACGGAATCTGTCATTGATGTCTTTGGGGGAGGAGAGTAATTCCCCAGATGCAGATTTAACTTTGTGAATCATTCGGTCACTCACGTTTTTTCGAAGTTGTCTGGCGAGTAATTTGTGTGGTTTGTCACCAAACTCAAAATATTTTTGCTTGGCATAGAGAAAAGATTTAGCAATTTTAGCCGAGAGGATCTGATTGTATTAAAATTTTAAAGACATAATTTGTTTATGTTTCTCCATAGATGGATGTCTAGCATTCTCCCTATCCAGTAAGTGAATTTGTCCCTCCAGTTCTACCAATTTTTTTCTGTTTTGCCTACTGGCAGTCTGAAAGGAGATGATACAGCCTCTCAAATAAGCCTTCAGCGTTTCCCACAATAATGCTGGGGAAGTCTCTGTGTTGTCGTTGGTATCAAATAAAAATGTAATTTGGTCTTTAAGATGTTCACAGAATGTTGGTTCTGTGAGGAGCTGAGGATTCAACCTCCAGACCCTCTCGTTTGGTACGATGTCACCCAATCTCAGGGAGAAGATGAGTGGACTGTGGTCAGAGATTATAATATCATGATATCTCACATTACAGGTATAGGGGAGTAGTTTAGCATCAACCAAAAAGTAGTCAATTCGAGTATATACATTGTGAACATGAGAGTAAAAGGAGTATTCCCTACCCGTAGGATTAGAGATCCTCCATATATCAAATAAGTTAGAATTTTTTATGTAGGTATTCAAGAATTCGCTTGAATAGGAGGTAGGGGTTCGCCGGGTAGAGGATCTATCCAAATATTGGTCTAGTACACAGTTAAGGTCCCCTCCAATGACCAGATTAGTATGGGAGATATCTGGAATCAGGGCAAGGACTCTTTTGAAAAAAGAGGGGTTATCAATGTTTGGCCCATAGATATTTAGTAGAGTTACAGAAGTAGAATGGATCTCTCCTATTACGATCACATAACGACCCTCTTTATCCACAATAGTGGTTTTATGTAGAAAGGGAATTCCTTTCCGTACCAGAATCGCTGTGCCTCTCGTTTTGGCAGAGAAGTTAGAGTGATACACTTGTCCCACCCACTTACATTTAAGTCTGTTATGAGATTTGTTTTTCAGATGGGTTTCTTGCAAAAATATAATATCAGACGAAAGTGCTTTCAAGTGGGCTAGGACCCTGCCTCTCTTAATTGGTTCGTTTAAACCCTTGACATTCCAGGAAGTGAATGTAAGTCCCGCCCTCCTCTCATTTGTAGTTCCTATGGTGGCCTGCATAACATGTAACTCACTAAAAAGGTAAGAAAGCGCACCAAACCATCACGATCAGCATATGTAGCACCTACACCCGAGCAGTATCCAACCCACCCCTCCCCCCCCGC
Organism: Coregonus lavaretus; assembly: GCF_964263955.1. Classification (NCBI taxonomy): domain Eukaryota; kingdom Metazoa; phylum Chordata; class Actinopteri; order Salmoniformes; family Salmonidae; genus Coregonus; species Coregonus lavaretus. Next base: position 33,197 of record NW_028163192.1, on the reverse strand, counting down.
AAGCACCTTTACTCTCCACCCTGTTCCCCTACTTTCCCCAACCTTTACCCCCCCCCCCATCAACCCACATTTAACAGGCATACACACATAGGACAGAAATAAATATGAAAATAAAAATAACAAACACATTGTCTGGCCGATGCCAAAAAAGCACGGCGCGCCCTCGAACAAGAGGTAAAACACAAATAAAATCCCAACTATGCGCTCACCTCTCGCTATCCTAGAACTTCTACTAACATATGAACTGAGGAGGCTCCCGCACTTAAAGTGTTCAATTAGCATCTAATAAACCTAAACAGAATAAGTTGCAACTTAAACATATTGCGCACTTAAGGTTAATCTTGGGTCAATCCCTGAGATAAGCAAGATGTATCATCACAAGATTCTATTGCTAAGCAATACCGGTCTAAACATAAACCATCAGTAACCGACATAGACAGCAGGACAGTTACATATTGTGGGTTAGGAGAAGGGAACAAGGATTTTGATAAATTGAACGTACCCCCCAATCAAAAAAATAACAAAGTAAATAAAAATGTAAAAAAATTAAAAAATGTAAAAATAATAATAATAATAATAATAATATACATTATTTTCAAATAATTTAAAAAAAATAGTGATTTATATATACATATGTGCACACATACACATCCACACACACATACATGTGCATACCTACATACATACACACACACACATACGTATATATATATATATACGCACACACACACACATATACACACGTATACACGCACACATACATACACACACCCCAAAAAATATATACATATAAAATAAATATTCTTAAATATATACAGATACATACACACGCATACACACATACATCCATACACACACATCTACATACACAAACATGCATACCCCAGAATAATAATCTATACAAATTTAAAATATACACATACATAATACTAAAATGCTAAGAGAAAATAATAATAAAGTACAAATAATTATTATTATATGTACGCACAGGAATAATGTAAGAATTGAAAAATAAATAACGAAACAAAACAAAAATGGGGGAATATAAGTATATCCATCCGAAAGTGTCAATGATCCGACCTGGAAGGCCTCCCAAACAGGCATCGCTCTAAACCCAGTCGGAATGAAAGTGAAATTAACGTTAAGTGAGAGCTCTGACCGCCCTCCATTGGTCAGCTCATCGTATTACATGTTCGGTAGCCCTTGCTGAGACCGTTTAATACGGTTTCACCCGTTATGGTATGGTATGGTATGGATTCGAGTCCGTGAGCAGACCTTAACACACAATGACAAGGCACCCTAACCTGTACGGGGGATTGGTGTATATTCCCGGACAAACTTCTCTGCGTCCAGAACCGAGGAGAGCCAGATCTTCTCCCCGGAAGGCGGGGTAATTCTTAGTCTTGCAGGGAAGAGCAAGGCTGGGTGAAGATGGAGTTTGTAGAGTTTGGTCATGACATCTCTGTAGCCAGCGCGGTGCTTTGCCACATCGGGCGCATAGTCCTCATAGACACGAAAGGGGTGCCCTTTATGTAACAGGTTACCCCTCATTCGAGCCTCGCGCAGGATAAGATCCTTGGTCTTGAAACTGTGACAACAGATGATTACTGGGCGAGGACGCTGGCCCGGTCCAGGCACTGGGACAAGGGCGCGATGTGCACGGTCCACTAGGGGATCCGACGCCAAAACATCCGGTCCCATTGCATCCTTCAGTAGCTTGGCGAAGAAGTCGGTGGGGCGAGAGCCCGCCTCCACCCCTTCTGCCAGACCCACAACGCAAAGGTTATGCCGCCTGGATCTGCCCTCCAGGTCGACCACTTTCACAGAAAGCCTCTGCACATTATCCTGCAATGACGTGCATAGCATCTCTAACTCGTCGATCCTACCAGCGTTGAATTCAGAAGCTTTCTCAAGGTCCACAATACTCTGGCCCTGCGAAGCGACCGTTCGAATGGTGCTCTCGATTTTAGTGTCCAGTTCAGCAATAGTAGCCTTAAGATCCTCCGCTATAGCAACACGTAGTTCTCCCAAAGCCCGGGTAAGTTCTGTAAGTGTCACGTTGTTACCTGTGCCTTCCGCCATGTTTGTCTCGTTGTTTGGTGGGGTGTAGACCTCTGATGTGGATTTATTGTCCTTTGGTCGCTTATTACTAGGCATTTTCACATAGAAAGTTACAATATTGTATTAGTAAGAAAAGTTTGTTGTAACAAGTGCAATAAAGTAAGTTAGGTTAGATTATTTCGCAAAAAAGTTGCGGGAGCCTCTCACACACAGCCGTTCACTCCAACATGCTAGCTCCGCCCCATTCTTTAGCATTTCTAATGAATGATTGTCAATTCAACCAAGCCAACCAAAATGGCCATATGAATCAACAGATTGATCTATCTGTTCTGTCTCTATGGGAACAGCAGAGATGTCTGACCTGGCTAAGAGGCTCTGGATTGATGTCCCATCCATCCCCAGATGTCTGTTCCTGCCCACAGCTCACAATGATTGGCTGTGAACAGTAAAGAAAAAATGTAACACTCTTTTGCTCATTTTGGCCTTGGAAATAACTTGGAAATAAATGATGTAGCTATCAATAAATAATTTAAGTAGCTACTGTTATGTGGTTGATTTGAATGTGACATACAGGCCTTTTGTGGATCTGAGGGGTCTGCACTGAAGTAGACTGTCAAGACAATATTCCATTTCAAATGTGGTTAGATAAGGAGGGATATCTGCACTTGCTTTTATTGTGATAACTGCAGTTTGTACATGCAGCATAACTAATGTTTATGTGTTATTGTTTTCAGGTCAGATTTGACTTACAGGCCTTGGCCTTCTGCGCACTTTGCCGGTTGGCCACATCACAGAATCAGGGGTGTTCACCCTCACTGGATTCAACTGTCAACACAACACTCCATTTAAAAGGTGATAACAAAAACAGAAGATTTTTTAAATATATATATATATATTTGATATTTAACACATAAGGGCGGCGCCTTAAAGCTCTTTTGATTCACTCATCATTACGATTCATCTTGCTTTCTGAGGGATACATTTCCATCAATTGATTGGCACAAAACATATCCTGGTACACACACGCATAAAGGGCATGTCCCAAATGGCACCCCAGTGCCCATATATTGCACTTATTTTGACCTGAGTCCAATGGGCACAGGTCAAAAGTAGTACACTACAGGGTGCCATTTGGGACCAAAGAATGTAAGAGCCTACCAGACGTTCTAAACTCCAAATCACCTTGTGCAGTGCGCACGGGTCTATCCAACCGTTTCCAATCGTAGTATTTATTCTCTGCACAGTGTCAGCTAGGGCAGACTATGCACCTGAAACAACCTGACTGAAGAAAGCGATTGTACTGATTGTATCAAAGCTGAACACAGTTTATGTAGTGAATTTATGCTTGGTTACGTCACAATAGGTCACAGTTTTATGGCCGCGCATAATACGTCACAGGAAAGGCTTGTATGGGACTGGACTGGTGGTATCTCCCCCTGGTCGTAATTCATAACTGTCAAATAAAATCTATCTAGCTATCTAACTCAAATGGCTGTTGAGGACTCTTTGATCATCACATTTGAGGCACATGTCAGCAGGTGGCAGTGTCTTCAAATGCAGCACTTGATGATCTGAGCAACAGTTGAGCAACTTTGTGGTTGTGACAAATCCAAATGCGGAAGTCCAGTACATTTGTTTTTGCTTAGCAAGCTTGCCCGCCTATTTCTACAATTCATCTTCTTAAACTCGGATTTTAAACTTAACCACACTGCTAACCTTATGCCCAACCTTAAATTAAGACCAAAAAGCCTATTTTTGTTTTCATTAATTTTTAAGATATAGCCTATTTGTAATTTGTGGCTTTGTTATCTAGTGGGAACCTCTAGCTAGCTAGCTAGCTACCTATAATCTGGCTAAAGTTTTACGCAATATTGGAGGAAAAGATTGATTATTGTACTTGATTATCCAAGTTTGACAAATATGCATTGGGCATCAAAATGATATCCGAATAGTTTTAAAACATATGGTTCAGAGGTTCAAGAGTTTTACTCCTGAGTTCAGGCTCACGAGTGGGATTGTTGCTGTCATTAGAGTATCATTTGTTTTGTTTACTGTCACTACATATTTCGGTTTATCAGAGGATGTCTTCAGTCTTGGAACGACAGTTTTTGGCAATGGGCATGGTAAGTTAGCTAGGAGGGTCTGAGTGAATCAACAGTCATATATGCTCAGTAGCTACTTTGAATGAGAGTGTTGTAACGTTAGCTAGCTTGCTAAAACGTATAGCTAATGTAACAGATGGTGCCAGTAGGCTACAGCAGCAGGCTACAGCACAACACACCAGTGCAGCTTATGTCTGTCAACCCTATCATTTATGTTTTAATCCTTTCCTCTTCCTTTGCAGTGCACAAGCTCATCACATACTCCTTCCACCACAAGACAGTGACCCAGCTACTCCTCAGTATTGGGGTTCTGGTGCCCCTCTGTGGAGGCATTGAGAAGAGTGTGGGGACTGTTCGGTTCCTCCTCATGTTTCTGCTGCTCTCTATCAGCACAGGGGTGTTGTACACCATACTGGGTCTGCTACTGTTTGGTGCATCTGCCCAGAAACAGGTGGAGGGGTTCATTCCAGTGTCCCTCTCCCTTATGGGTATGGCCACAGTGCACTCCCGTATGGTTAAGGGCTTTCTTTTCGGGGTCACTGTACCCATGTTAGCCCTGCCCTGGCTGTTTCTGTTCATCATAACACTTTTGGTCCCACACACTGTCTTCCTTTGCAATGCCATCGCCATCATCGCAGGGGGGATCTGTATCCTTACTCATTTACATTTACATTTTAGTCATTTAGCAGACGCTCTTATCCAGAGCGACTTACAGTTAGTGAGTTATTTTTTAATTTTTCATACTGGCCCCCCGTGGGAATCGAACCCACAACCCTGGCGTTGCAAACGCCATGCTCTACCAACTGAGCTACATCCCTGCCGGCCATTCCCTCCCCTACCCTGGACGACGCTGGGCCAATTGTGCGCCGCCCCATGGGTCTCCCGGTCGCGGCCGGCTATAACCTCATTGTGGTTCAAAATAACTGATACACTCCTCTGCAGTATGTCACAGCTTTATAAGTGTGCTTAGTAGTGTAGTTAAGTGGTAATAGGTTATAGGTGTTGTATATGAATCCTGCTGCTGAACATTATGGCATGTTTGTTTAGAAAAAATCTTGCATCACTGCGTCACACATTCTCCTTAACTTGCACTGGTGAAACAGACGGTAAGGGCTGGCTCTCACTTCTGGACATGTCCGATGCCAGGGCATCAGTGCTGGACAAGAAGATGCCTTTCAGGCTGCTGAGGAACATTGGTGTCCTGTATGTCCCTGCATCAACAGAGGAGAGAAGGAAGACGGTCCACCCACCGTAAGTACTGAGAAAGCACCAGACATATCATTTATCAGACAAGACAAGAGGTCATTAAATAACAATTGCTGTGTGCAAGCCAGAGCACATAATGTACTACAGTATAATGAGGTGCAGTTATAATTGATGATCCGCAGCTGTAATTGAATACTGTACAATAGGCACCTAGTGGTCCCCCATGATTAGATAGAGAATTACTGGTATAGATAGGCTCTCTGAAATCTGTCCACGTTCTCATTGATTGCAGAATCATTCCAACCCCAGGCTCCTACCCAGTCCAAGCCTACGCTCCAGTGTCCTTTACCTCCAACCTACAGGCTACCGAGACCACACCAAAGACATTTGAAGGCTGGGCCAACTCCTACTATACACAGGGGAGCCCTGTTCAGCTCTCAGGTTATAATGGACACAACCATGGATATGGCCTCAAGCATAGCTTTGGGCCAAGTCACGGACATAGTCACGAACATGGACACAGCTGCAGCCACAGCCAAGGTCATGGACATAGTCACGAACACAGCTTCGGCCATGGACTCAGTCATGGGCATGCATCTGCCTCTCAAACCAGCAGTCACTGGGCTCCAGTGGCTCAACATCCACATTCTCAACATTCCCACCTCAGTCCACTGTCTGTGTCTGTCAGTGCCCCCCAGAGTTTCACAGCAAAAATGCTGGAGTCACTGCCAGAATCTGTGATGGTTCACCCAGGAGCACCTGTGTCTTCACTGACAGATTGATGACTTCAATCCGTAACGGCAAAACTCGCTATAGCTCGATTGAAATTTAAAGGCAATGTTCGCGAAGACCGGAAATTACATTTACATTTCAAGCGTGCTATTTTCAGCAATCACAATCCTTGTAAAAACGTCAAATCTTGGTATAACTAATAACATAAAAAAAATAAAAAATGTCAGTGTGGTTATAAGCCGCTATAGCTCTGAACTACGGCAATACGGATTTAATCGAGCCCATAGTTGTCATTCAATGTGTTTTCTGTCTCATGTTATACATTGAGATGTAATATGCTTGGACAAGTGGTTTGAGGCAGTACTTGAAGGTCCACTTTTTCTTCACTGATGTTTTTGGTTTGAATATACAAGCAGGCTCTGAATGTTCAAGGTCAAATCAATGCAAGAAGGGTTTGATTGTCAGTTGATTGTAAGACCACTCCTTTTGGCTTGTGTGTTTTGTACTTTGTGTTTTTTTACACAGACGGTAGACAAATCTCTTGGTACTCTTGATTTATATAACCTAGATTAAAACAACGTTTTTCAAAACCCTTAGTAAACCAGAACAGTTTTTAGTTCAAACTAAACATTTTTATCACACTAATGTATTATCAGTTTTTCCCCCTTAACTACACTTAACAAAAATATAAATGCAACATGTAAAGTGTTGGTCCCATCACAATATATTTTACATTAGTTATCTTGTTGTTTTTAATCCCACCCTTCAGCTCCACTCAACCCCTCCCATCTATCTCTTAACACCATCCATTTTTTATTTACATTTGCCATATATTTTTCAACTGTGCTGTGATGTTTCACAAAAGTTCTGAACCTTTCTATTCTCATAGTTTCTACAGATTGTAAATTAAAGATAAACATTTTTGTTAAAAGTATTATTATATTATTGATCGATTGACTATGACTTTTCAAATCACCCAGTAGTGCTATCTGCAGAGTTAGCTCCAGGTAAATGTTGCACTTCTTCTTCCTGGACCTTTGACCAAAAACAAGCTACACATGGACAGTACCAAAACAAATGATCTAATGAATCGGTCTCTTCGCAGAAAAATCTGCAGAGCTGGGATGGTTGTATCCCCCATATATATAACATTCTATTGGTTGCAAGAATTTTGTATAATAATTTTAATTGAAAAATGTTAGGTTTTGAATCCGGCGTTGTTTTGCGTATCAGTTCATAAACCATGTGCCATGGTATCGGTACATCGAAAATCTCTTTCCAACTATTTTGCAATCTATATGGCACAGCTGTCAAATTTTTTGTCCTTAAATAAAACTGATATACTTTTTTATTTATCACAATTTTCATTAACCAATTTTGGTCTTTAATGAAGACAAGTTCCTTATTTTTTCCCCCTTCCACTTGCCTCTTCCATTTTTGCGTTAATGCTGCAATTAGTTGGTTGTAATTTTGGGTAGAGCAGACATTTCCATATATTTTTGTTAGCTGCATGTGTGACATAACTCCACTAGTCCTATTTATGATATCATTTACAAAGATTATACCTTTTTTAAACATTTTTTTGAAAAAATAATAATATAAAAATTATATTTGAGTTTAACCACATTATTTGTTGTATTATTTGTTCTGTCTTTTCTGGTGGATTAAACTGAAATCGCAACCAACTTTCTATGGCTTATTTTTAAAATAGTGATATTTTGGAGATGATTTCATTTTCAGTGAGAGGTTGTAATCTGAATAAAGGGGAAAAGGCCATTCTTGAACATGGGGTGAGATATTCTTATTAATCTGCTAGAAAACCAGTTTGGATTTAAGTATAACTTTTGCATGACTGAAGCCTTTAGTGAGAGGTCTAATGCTTTAATATTTAATAATTTCTGCCCTCTGAATTCATGTTCATTATATAAATAGGCCCGTTTAATTTTGTCTGGCTTGCCGTTCCAAATAAAATTGAATCTTTTTTTTGCTCATTTAATTTTTAAAAACAGGTCCCTAGATGTAGGCAAGACCATAAGCAAATAGGTAAACTGGGATATGACTAAAGAGTTAATCAGGGTGATTTTACCACAAATAGACAGGTATTTTCCTTTCCATGGTAGAACATTTTTATATATTTTTGCTAACTTTCTATTAAAATGTATTGTAGTGAGATAATTTCTTTATTTCGGGATATGTATACCGAGTATGTCCACATCACCGTCAGACCATTTTATTGGTAAACTACACGGTAATGTAAAAGGTTAGAAAAAGTACCTAGATCCTCTATGAGGCTGTGGAGGGATCCAAATTGTGGATTTAAAAGAAAGCATGAATCATCAGCGTACAATGACATCTTTGTTTTTAAGCCCTTGATTTCTAACCCCTTGATATTATTGTTGGATCTGATTTTAATAGCTAACATTTCGATGGCCATAATAAATAGATATGCAGATAGTGGACAACCTTGTTTTACTCCTCTTGACAGTTTAAAACTTTCTGAGAAGTAGTCATTATTTACTATTTTACACCTAGGGTTACTATACATACTGTAACTTTAACCCATTTTATAAGAGATTCTCCAAAATTGAAATTTATTCCAGGCATTTATATATAAATTCCAGTCGTACTTTATCAAAAGCCTTTTCAAAGTCAGCTATGAATACCAGGCCTGGTTTCCCAGATATTTCATAGTGTTCTATTGTTTCCAATACTTGTCTTATATTATCTCCAATGTATCATCCATGTAAACAACCTGTCTGATTAGGATAAATAATACCCGACAATACCTTTTTAATTCTATACGCTATACATTTTGCTAGAACTTTTGCATCACAACACTGAACTTTAAGGGGCCTCCAATTTTTTTAATGGACCGGATCTTTATATTTACCACTTGGATGCTGTTTCAGTAATAATGAAATCAGACCTTCTTGTTGAGTATCTGATAATCTACCATTTTTGTAGGTGTGGTTAAAACATGCTAATAAGGGTCCTCTGAGTATATCAAATGAGGTTTGGTATACCTCGACTGGTATGCCATCCAACCCTGGAGTTTTCCCAGACTTAAAGGCTTTAATTGCATCAAGAAGTTCCTCCTCTGTAATTTGGCCTTCAGAAGAGTCTTTCTGTACAACTGTTTATTTTACATCATTAATAGAAAAAAATATATACAATTATCTTCGGTTAGTGGAGATGGAGGAGACTGAAACGAAAACATATGCTTAAAGTTATAGGCTATTTATTAAATCCGTTTGCCAGCTCCAGGTAGGCTACACAAGTGGCACAAATTGACTTGCAATGACTCCAGTGATATCTTAATTTCAACATATTTATTGTATCAAATGGTAGGCTACAGTATCCTACAATGGCATACAAATTAATAGCATACTTGATGGCCGGTGACTCAACTGCCTGCTGTGGCTCTAAAACACACACACAAAAACACGGCCCTCCCCCTTCCTACTGCTCATTCAGTAACAACCTGCCTGCTCACTGCCTGGTAGTCAGCAGCAGGTCACAGTGAAAAATATGTTTTGTTTGAAGAAATGCCATGTTTACCCCCCCACGACATCGTTTTCAAAGTAGCCCAAATGTTAGCAAAACTGCGGACATGGCAACCCTGCACTGAAGCATCTGCTCGTTGCATGGTAACAATAGTCTCTCTGCCTGGTTGGGTTTCTGGTGAGCAAACCAACTATTTTGTGCACTACTGCCACCTACAGTGGGATCCAGTGCAGGACAGCAGAATATAAAACACCCACTGGTACATAACATGTCATGTAATGTCACTACAATAATTGTTCCCTTGCTGTAATTAATGAAGAACAAAAAAACAGTCTGACACAAATAATTGCAATTTCAAAAGCTTTATTGAAAATGCATATTTCAAACATTTTTTGTAGTTTTTTTATTTTAAAGAATAGTGCATGTCTCAAAATATTAGAACGAGACCAATATGTGTATTTTTCTAAACATAGTTCCTGTGTCTGAAATTAAGTTTCTGTGTGTATTGGAGGAGTAAGCAATACTCAAAATATCTGTGTGTGTGTGTGTTGTAGTAGTAGATGGCCATTATTTATTCAAACATCTAAGTTTGGGCAGCAGCCACTGGAGAAACCTGTCAATCAAACAGGAGAATAAATAGTAGTTTTCACTTACACATCAGATAGCTGCTCTTTCTCTGCTACCTCATTCTATTTCTATAATTCTCTACCTCATTCTATTTCTATAAATCTCAAAAATGCCCTTATGTTCTACTTCTCCTTCTTCTATTTCCTCACCTCTTCCTCAGACTCTTCTTTTCCTCTTTCTTGTCCTCCTTACTTTCTCCAACATTTTCCACCTGCTTCATGTTACTAGCCTGCTCTTGCTTCACTCTCTTTTTTGCCTTGCCCTTTTTCCTTTTGACCTTCCCTTCCTGAATAATGTGGACAAGGAGATAAAGTAATATAAGCTTATGGCTATTTTCTACTCTTGAGCTACAATATCTAGAGTTATGATATACTGTAGGACATATGGCCAATATCCCCTTCCTGTTTCCTCTCACCTGTGGGTACACTCCTGCCATTTTCTGCGCCGTTTCCTGGAGCAGCTTCCTGCTGTTCTCACTCAGGTTGGTGATGGGGGCCAGGCGAGGGCTTCCTTTATTGGTGATGGGGGCCAGGCAAGGGCTTTCTGTATTTCCTCTCACCTGTGGGTACACTCCTGCCATTTTCTGCGCCGTTTCCTGGAGCAGCTTCCTGCTGTTCTCACTCAGGTTGGTGATGGGGGCCAGGCGAGGGCTTCCTGTATTGGTGATGGGGGCCAGGCAAGGGCTTTCTGTATTTCCTCTCACCTGTGGGGCCACTCCTGACATTTTCTGGAGCAGCTTCCTACCGTTCTCGCTCAGGTTGGTGATTGGGGCCAGGCGAGGGCTGTGGTGGTATGGTAAGTACTCCACAGCATGCGGAGCAACAATGACAGGGATGTTGGGTTTCGCCACAATAATCTGTACAGACATAGGGTCAAACAATTGAGATGTGACACACACTAGTGATGCGCGGGTTGACTCATAACCAGAAGTCCCACGGTTATATCCACAGGGCGGCGGATTTAGGGTCATGAAATATTGTTGAATAAACAGAAAACAATACATTAAAAAATCCATAAATGTATAATTATTGTGCAAGTTATATCTATAGGCTATTTGGCATTAGTGCGTAAGCCTAAACTTTAGGGCATAACTTGACGCGCGCCAGATAGACTACACACCAATCACCAAACGCTTTAATTCAATAAGAGAAAAGCTACGAAATGGAAAGTTGAAAATAAAGAAGGGACGGCCAGAAAAGTAATGTTTGGAAAATATTTGGTGAAGTGTTAAAAGAGGATGATGGCAGTGCCTATGTTATGTGTGATGATTGTGAGGCACTATAGAAATTCGACAGTCACAAGAGGGGGATTCAAATAGGCCTATGGCACGTCAAGGGAACAAACAGCCTACTGTTCAGATGGATTAAATGGAAACTGAAATCTGGACACTGACTGTAGATCTTTAACCTCTCACAGTCTTAATATTAACTCCTGCAGAATTAAGCATTTCTTGCAGTAAAATGATAGGCTACACCAAATGTAGGCTTTATTTTGACTCGGGAACAGCAGTGGAGAAATATGATTTCTTTCAGCATCTTGAGGGAATGCGAATGCGCAGCTAGGGACTGCTTTATCAGCATCATAAAAGCTGATAATATTTCAACCACATAAAATGTGCATCCAAGCCAAACTGAAATCTTATCAGAAACATGTCTGGTCGTTTTCAACCCGTCAAACTGATGTCATTTGGAAATTTTGCACAGAAAATGTTTCCCTTTTTTTCTTGAGTTATTGCATTTTCTTCTTGATCCCTAAACGTTTTTGGTTTATTTAGTCTTCTCTCTAATTATAGACAAGTTGACTAACAAATAGCCTACCAAAATGTTGGAAATTATAAGCAGAAAGATATCCAAATTAGGCACAAAAAAATCCTGCACCCCCTGCTAAGAAATCGTTCTGACGGTGTTCTATATTTGCGGGTTAGGGTCAGGTGCGGGCCTCAGATTTTCACTTTATCACATATAGTCGGGCGGTTGCGGCTGGGTTATTAGCAATTGCGGGTGGGTTCGGTTGAACAAACAGCTGACCCGCGCACCACTAACACACACACACACACACACGTAAGAGCCTACCAGTCGAGGGTCCTTCAGTGAAGCCCCTTTTCTCAGTGGTTCCTTTGAAGGCCCTGGACTGTCCTCAGCAGAGGCATCATTGCCATTATCACGCTGTGTGTCATAGAGCTAGTTGGTCATAGTCCATTCTTCACATTCAGTCAAAGAGTTACTCAAATACATGCTGCAGAACATACCAGAAAGTCTGACTCATCGAAGGATTGGAGAGAAAGATTGTCGTCCTCTACCATATCCCTCACTTTAAGCCTTGTCAGCTTTCCATCCTCCTCATCCTTCACTTTCAGCGGTGGTGTCCTCCTTTCATGATCCTCATCATCAGACTGTGTATCAGAGTAAACTAGTCAGAGACTAATCTCTTTACAGTGATGTCACTCAACAAAGACATGGTGTACAACTGTCTTACCTCAGATTCACAGTCAGTGAAGGAGTAGATAGAGATGTCAGAGTTGGAGGATGAGATCACCCCATCATAATTTCTATCCATCAGCCGAGTCACCCTTCCAGACTGAGGAGACAGACAAAGGCATGTACTTAGGGCAGCCATAGAATACACTGGCATTGACTGTCAAGAAAATGTTGAATATTTAGGCAATCCAACATAGTTGTACAAGTAGTGAGTAATTTATGGGTAATTGAAAATGCAAGTGTATTGAAATGCAATAAATGCAACTCCCATAACATTAGGGATAGGGCTAAAGACTTTCCATACTGTAGGATTCTTTAGCATTTCTAATGAATGATTGTCAATTCAACCAAGCCAACCAAAATGGCCATATGAATCAACAGATTGATCTATCTGTTCTGTCTCTATGGGAACAGCAGAGATGTCTGACCTGGCTAAGAGGCTCTGGATTGATGTCCCATCCATCCCCAGATGTCTGTTCCTGCCCACAGCTCACAATGATTGGCTGTGAACAGTAAAGAAAAAATGTAACACTCTTTTGCTCATTTTGGCCTTGGAAATAACTTGGAAATAAATGATGTAGCTATCAATAAATAATTTAAGTAGCTACTGTTATGTGGTTGATTTGAATGTGACATACAGGCCTTTTGTGGATCTGAGGGGTCTGCACTGATGTAGACTGTCAAGACAATATTCCATTTCAAATGTGGTTAGATAAGGAGGGATATCTGCACTTGCTTTTACTGTGATAACTGCAGTTTGTACATGCAGCATAACTAATGTTTATGTGTTATTGTTTTCAGGTCAGATTTGACTTACAGGCCTTGGCCTTCTGCGCACTTTGCCGGTTGGCCACATCACAGAATCAGGGGTGTTCACCCTCACTGGATTCAACTGTCAACACAACACTCCATTTAAAAGGTGATAACAAAAACAGAAGATTTTTTAAATATATATATATATTTGATATTTACCACATAAGGGCGGCGCCTTAAAGCTCTTTTGATTCTCTCATCATTATGATTCATCTTGCTTTCTGAGGGATACATTTCCATCAATTGATTGGCACAAAACATATCCTGGCACATACACGCATAAACATGTCCCAAATGGCACCCCAGTGCCCATATATTGCACTTATTTTGACCTGAGCCCAATAGGCACAGGTCAAAAGTAGTACACTACAGGGTGCCATTTGGGACCAAAGAATGTAAGAGCCTACCAGACGTTCTAAATTCCAAGGACGGGTCTATCCAACCGTTTCCAATCGTAGTATTTATTCTCTGCACAGTGTCAGCTAGGGCAGACTATGCACCTGAAACAACCTGACTGAAGAAAGCGATTGTACTGATGATATCAAAGCTGAACACAGTTTATGTAGTGAATTTATGCTTGGTTACGTCACAATAGGTCACAGTTTTATGGGCGCGCATAATACGTCACAGGAAAGGCTTGTATGGGACTGGACTGGTGGTATCTCCCCCTGGTCGTAATTTATAACTGTCAAATAAAATCTATCTAGCTATCTAACTGAAATGGCTGTAGAGGACTCTTTGATCATCACATTTGAGGCACATGTCAGCAGGTGGCAGTGTCTTCAAATGCAGCACTTGATGATCTGAGCAACAGTTGAGCAACTTTGTGGTTGTGACGAATCCAAATGCGGAAGTCCAGTACATTTGTTTTTGCTTAGCAAGCTTGCCCGCCTATTTCTACAATTCATCTTCTTAAACTCTGATTTTAAACTTAACCACACTGCTAACCTTATGCCCAACCTTAAATTAAGACCAAAAAGCCTATTTTTGTTTTCATTAATTTTTACGATATAGCCTATTTGTACTTTGTGGCTGTGTTATCTAGTGGGAACCTCTAGCTAGCTAGCTACCTACAATCTGGCTAAAGTGTTGCGCAATATTGGAGGAAAAGTTGATTGATTATTGTGCTTGATTATCCAAGTACTAGTTTGACAAATATGCATTGGTCATCAAAATGATATCCCGAATAATTTTAAAACATATGGTTCAGAGGTTCAAGAGTTTTACTCCTGAGTTCAGGCTCACGAGTGGTATTGTTGCTGTCATTATAGTATCATTTGTTTTGTTTACTGTCACTACATATTTCGGTTTATCAGAGGATGTCTTCAGTCTTGGAACGACAGTTTTTGGCAATGGGCATGGTAAGTTAGCTAGGAGGGTCTGAGTGAATCAACAGTTATATATGCTCAGTAGCTACTTTGTATGAGAGTGTTGTAACGTTAGCTAGCTTGCTAGAATGGTGGTCCTCTGTAGCTCAGCTGGTAGAGCACGGCTCTTGTAACGCCAAGATAGTGGGTTCGATCCCCGGGACCACCCATACACA
Organism: Coregonus lavaretus; assembly: GCF_964263955.1. Classification (NCBI taxonomy): domain Eukaryota; kingdom Metazoa; phylum Chordata; class Actinopteri; order Salmoniformes; family Salmonidae; genus Coregonus; species Coregonus lavaretus. The sequence continues at coordinate 18,132 of NW_028163192.1, read as the reverse complement.
AAAATGTATGCACGCATGACTGTAAGTCGCTTTGGATAAAAGCGTCTGCTGAATGGCATATTATTATAATAATAATAATAATAATAATAATAATAATAATAATATGCCATTTAGCAGACGCTTTTATCCAAAGCGACTTACAGTCATGCGTGCATACATTTTTTTGTGTATGGGTGGTCCCGGGGATCGAACCAACTACCTTGGCGTTTCAAGCGCCGTGCTCTACCAGCTGAGCTACAGAGGACCACATTATTATTATTATTAAAACTTATAGCTAATGTAACAGATGGTGCCAGTAGGCTACAGCAGTAGGCTACAGCACAACACACCAGTGTAGCTTATGTCTGTCAACCCTATCATTTATGTTTTAATCCTTTCCTCTTCCTTTGCAGTGCACAAGCTCATCACATACTCCTTCCACCACAAGACAGTGACCCAGCTACTCCTCAGTATTGGGGTTCTGGTGCCCCTCTGTGGAGGCATTGAGAAGAGTGTGGGCACTGTTCGGTTCCTCCTCATGTTTCTGCTGCTCTCTATCAGCACAGGGGTGTTGTACACCATACTGGGTCTGCTACTGTTTGGTGCATCTGCCCAGAACCAGGTGGAGGGGTTCATTCCAGTGTCCCTCTCCCTTATGGGTATGGCCACAGTGCACTCCCGTATGGTTAAGGGCTTTCTTTTCGGGGTCACTGTACCCATGTTAGCCCTGCCCTGGCTGTTTCTGTTCATCATAACACTTTTGGTCCCACACACTGTCTTCCTTTGCAATGCCATCGCCATCATCGCAGGGGGGATCTGTATCCTTACTCCAACCTCATTGTGGTTCAAAATAACTGATACACTCCTCTGCAGTATGTCACAGCTTTATAAGTGTGCTTAGTAGTGTAGTTAAGTGGTAATAGGTTATAGGTGTTGTATATGAATCCTGCTGCTGAACATTATGGCATGTTTGTTTAGAAAAAATATTGCATCACTGCGTCACACATTCTCCTTAACTTGCACTGGTGAAACAGACGGAAAGGGCTGGCTCTCACTTCTGGACATGTCCGATGCCAGGGCATCAGTGCTGGACAAGAAGATGCCTTTCAGGCTGCTGAGGAACATTGGTGTCCTGTATGTCCCTGCATCAACAGAGGAGAGAAGGAAGACGGTCCACCCACCGTGAGTACTAAGAAAGCACCAGACATATCATTTATCAGACAAGACAAGAGGTCATTAAATAACAATTGCTGTGTGCAAGCCAGAGCACATAATGTACTACAGTATAATGAGGTGCAGTTATAATTGATGATCCTCAGCTGTAATTGAATACTGTACAATAGGCACCTAGTGGTCCCCCATGATTAGATAGAGAATTACTGGTATAGATAGGCTCTCTGAATTCTGTCCACGTTCTCATTGATTGCAGAATGATTCCAACCCCAGGCTCCTACCCAGTCCAAGCCTACGCTCCAGTGTCCTTTACCTCCAACCTACAGGCTACCGAGACCACACCAAAGACATTTGAAGGCTGGGCCCACTCCTACTATACACAGGGGAGCCCTGTTCAGCTCTCAGGTTATTACGGACACAACCATGGATATGGCCTCAAGCATAGCTTTGGGCCAAGTCACGGACATAGTCACGAACATGGACACAGCTGCAGCCACAGCCAAGGTTATGGACATAGTCACGAACACAGCTTCGGCCATGGACTCAGTCATGGGCATGCATCTGCCTCTCAAACCAGCAGTCACTGGGCTCCAGTGGCTCAACATCCACATTCTCAACATTCCCACCTCAGTCCACTGTCTGTGTCTGTCAGTGCCCCCCAGAGTTTCACAGCAAAGATGCCGGAGTCACTGCCAGAATCTGTGATGGTTCACCCAGGAGCACCTGTGTCTTCACTGACAGATTGATGACTTCAATCCGTAACGGCAAAACTCGCTATAGCTCGATTGAAATGTAAAGGCAATGTTCGCGAAGACCGGAAATTACATTTACATTTCAAGCGTGCTATTTTCAGCAATCACAATCCTTGTAAAAACGTCAACTCTTGGTATAACTAATAACATTAAAAAAATACAAATGTCAGTGTGGTTATAAGCCGCTATAGCTCTGAACTACGGCGATACGGATTTAATCGAGCCCATAGTTGTCATTCAATGTGTTTTCTGTCTCATGTTATACATTGAGATGTAATATGCTTGGACAAGTGTTTTGAGGCAGTACTTGAAGGTCCACTTTTTCTTCACTGATGTTTTTGGTTTTAATATACAAGCAGGCTCTGAATGTTCAAGGTCAAATCAATGCAATAAAGGGTTTGCTTGTCAGTTGATTGTAAGACCACTCCTTTTGGCTTGTGTGTTTTGTACTTTGTGTTTTTTTACACATACGGTAGACAAATCTCTTGGTACTCTTGATTTATACAACCTAGATTAAAACAACGTTTTTCAAAACCCTTAGTAAACCAGAACAGTTTTTAGTTCAAACTAAACATTTTTATCACACTAATGTATTATCAGTTTTTCCCCCTTAACTACACTTAACAAAATATAAATGCAACATGTAAAGTGTTGGTCCCATGTTTCATGAGCTGAAATAAAAGATCCCAGAAATTTTCCAAACGTACAAAAAGCTTCTTTCTCTAATTTTGTATACAAATTTGTTTAAATCTCTGTTAGTGAGCATTTGTCCTTTGCCAAGATAATCCATCCACCTGACAGGTGTAGCATATCAAGAAGCTGATTTAACAGCTTGATCATTACACAGGTGCTTCTTGTGCTGGGGACAATAAAAGAGCCACTCTAAAATGTGCAGTTTTGTCACACAACACAATGCTACATATGTCTCAAGTTTTGAGGAAGCGTGCAATTGGCATGCTGACTGCAGAAATGTCCACCAGAGATGTTGCGAGAGAATTTAAAATTCATTTCTGTACCATAAGCAGACTCCAACGTCGTTTTAGAGAATTTGGCAGTACGTCCAACCGGCCTCACAACCGCAGACCACGTGTAACCACGCCACCCCAGGACCAGCAGAGTGCCCAATGGTGGCGGTGGGGTTATGATATGGGCAAGCAATGAACAGCAACTTCGCACAGCTGTTGAAGAGTGACACAACATTCCACAGGCCACAATCAACAGCCTGATACACTCAATGCGAAGGATATGTGTCGTGCTGCTTGAGGGAAATGGTGGTCACACCAGATACTGTTTGGTTTTCTGATCCACGCACCTACCTTTCTTTTAAGGTATCTGTGTTCTTAGAATAAAATACAAAATAGCATCCACTCACCACTAAATTAGATCCATTACATTCAGTTTGTTTTGCAATGCATCGTTCAAAAATTTTGGAAATTCAGAAGCAGGGGACAAGTGGGTGAGGTGATCAAGAGTGTGGGCTACAAGGGCAGATTACGATGTAATCTTTGGAAAATTAACTAGTCGTGCACAGTAAAGAGAAGCCATAAATGACAACCAAGACTAAATAAAGCAAATCAATGATCTCCATTTATTATTTCTTTACAAATGCATGCTTTAAAGTTACTGTTTATATACAAATAGCTATTTTGCATATAAAACTGGATCAAGTGGTAAGAGTCATGTAACACAGGTCAATTTTAAAAAGGCACATTTCTTATTTAAATGACAACATGTACCATACCATATTTGATTCTGTATCACTACAATAGTTGAGGGTTTCTCTATTAAAAGAAACACAAAATGACGTGCTAAAATGATAGACTGCTGAACATCACCCGTATATCATCCACTTGATTCTATTTCATACGGTTACAGAACCTCAGAAAATTGAAGTAAATATTTTGTATTTAGGCTTTCAACCATCAGCATAAGAAAATAAAACTAGATAAAGTTCTTACATATACATATCCCAGAATTAGTGATTATCAGAACACACATAAATGACAGTTAATAGATGTATTCATGTTGTACTGCAAGTGCACATACAATACAACACATATTGCATTGCCTAAATGCCGTGGTAGTGTCCAGCTAAACATAACTAGTCGGTACTAAGCCTTACAGTGGGAGAGCATGAGAAAAAAACACCTGGGCATTTTTACAGTAAACCACCATTTAATCTACAACCTTTTCGTTTAATGAACCGATGAAGAACAAGGCTCAATGACTAAACAGTTACTGCAATTTAAATGTAGGAATTGTACAGTACATGGTACAATATGAATGTGCTACTAGTATGCATATTTGACTAATCTTGCACTGCTCTCTGTATTTACACAACCTTCGTGCATCTGAATAGGCAGCCATGTTGAACTTGTAAATACATTTAAAGATGCAAATATAGAATGCTTTCAATGCCGTAGACATTTCAGGAGTTAATTTACAATATATTACTTTTTTTATCGCCTTGTGGGGATCTTCACAGCATGATAAACGTCCAGAGGCAATATTTCATATCATAATCACCTCTGTTTGCGCCTAGTTTCACTTACAAAAACGATGTGTAACATTCAATGTATAATATCTCCAATTTTTCTAATCTGATGGGAAACAATGAAGGTCTGCACTCTATTTTATAAAAAAATCTATTGGTTTATTCCAAAATGTTCCATAACCTTAAAAGGAGCGCGTGGACCAAATCTACACTGAACAAAAATATAAACGCAACATGCAACTATTTCAAAGATTTTACTGAGTTACAGTTCATATAAGGAAATCAGTCAATTGAAATGAATAAATTAGGCCCTAATCTATGGATTTCACATGACTGGGAATTCAGATATGGAACACGCTGTCGTACACGTCAATCCAGAGCATCCCAAACATGCTCAATCAGTGACATGTCTGGTGAGTATGCAGGCCATGGAAGAACTGGGACATTTTCAGCTTCCAGAAATTGTGAACAGATCCTTGTGACATGGGGCCGTGCATTATTGTGCTGAAACGTGAGGTGATGGTGGCGGATGAATGGCACGACAATGGGCCTCAGGATCTCGTCACGGTATCTCTGTGCATTCAAATTGCCATCGATTTAAAATGCAATTGTGTTCATTGTCCGTAGCTTATGCCTGTCCATACCATAACCCCACCACCACGGGGCACTCTGTCCACAATGTTGACATCAGCAAACCGCTCGCCCACATGGCGCCATACACGCTGACTTCTACCTGGTACAGTTGAAACCGGGATTCATCCGTGAAGAGCACACTTCTCCAGCATGCCAGTTGCTATCGAAGGTGAGCATTTGCCCACAGAAGTCAGTTACGACGCCAAACTGCAGTCAGGTCAAGACCCTGGTGAGGACGACGAGCATGCAGATTAGCTTCCCTGAGACGGTTACTGACAGTTTGTGCAGAAATTATTCTGTTGTGCAAACCCACAGATTCATCAGCTGTCCGGGTGGTTGGTCTCAGACGATCCCACAGGTGAAGGAGCCGGATGTGGAGGTCCTGGGCTGGCGTGGTTACACGTGCACAAAATTTGAGAGAAATAAGCTTTTTGTGTGGATGGAAAATGTCTGGGATCTTTTATTTCAGCTCATGAAACATGGGACCAACACTTTACATGTTGCGTTTATATTTTGTTCAGTGTACATGAAAGGCCTGGGGGTTAGGGGTCGATTTGGAGTATGAGCCCATTCCCAACCAATCTTGAATGAATTGCACTACCTCTCAGCACGAGTCTCTACAAAATGCTGTCAGTAAGATTACACAACAAGACAATAAGTACAACAAACATTCATTCATACGTCTTTCCATTTAGTGATTATGTGCTGACACGTTACCTCCAAAAACAGTTTAAAACTGTTTTCCGTTACCACTCACCCTCCACCCGAAAGAAATAGGTTAACATATGGGGTTGTGAGGGTGTGCTGTAACGTTAACTTAATCTTCCTTAGCTCCACACGTCCTGAGAGTAGCGGCCCTTGGTCATCAGCTTCTTGATGTAAGCCACAGCCTGTGTGTGTGTGAGACCTCCCACCTCCTCAACGATGTCATAGAAGGAATTCTGCACATCCCGCGCCATGTTCCGAGCATTCCTAGGAAAAGACAAGTGGCAGCCATATTTACAGTAGGCACACAATAATGATGGATTTTCTCTTTCAAAAAACCCTCAAAGCTTGTACATGTACTGTGCCTTCAGGAAGTATTCACACCCACATTTTGTTGTGTTACAGCCTGAATTTAAAATGGAATAAATTGAGATTTTCTGTCACTGACCTACACACAACACCCCATAATGTCAAAGTGGAATTATGTTTTTAGAAATGTTTAGAAAGCTATAAAAAATGAAAAGCTGAAATGTCTTGAGTCAATATGTATTCAACCCATTTGTTATGGCAAGCCTAAATAAGTTCAGGAGTAAAAATATGCTTAACAACTCACATAATAAGTTGCAATAATAGTGTTTGACATGATTTTTGAATGAACACGGCCCTCCCCCTTCCTACTGCTCATTCAGTAACAACCTGCCTGCTCACTGCCTGGTAGTCAGCAGCAGGTCACAGTGAAAAATATGTTTTGTTTGAAGAAATGCCATGTTTACCCCCCGCGACATCGTTTTCAAAGTAGCCCAAATGTTAGCAAAACTGCGGACATGGCAACCCTGCACTGAAGCATCTGCTCGTTGCATGGTAACAATAGTCTCTCTGCCTGGTTGGGTTTCTGGTGAGCAAACCAACTATTTTGTGCACTACTGCCACCTACAGTGGGATCCAGTGCAGGACAGCAGAATATAAAACACCCACTGGTACATAACATGTCATGTAATGTCACTACAATAATTGTTCCCTTGCTGTAATTAATGAAGAACAAAAAAACAGTCTGACACAAATAATTGCAATTTCAAAAGCTTTATTGAAAATGCATATTTCAAACATTTTTTGTAGTTTTTTTATTTTAAAGAATAGTGCATGTCTCAAAATATTAGAACGAGACCAATATGTGTATTTTTCTAAACATAGTTCCTGTGTCTGAAATTAAGTTTCTGTGTGTATTGGAGGAGTAAGCAATACTCAAAATATCTGTGTATGTGTGTGTTGTAGTAGTAGATGGCCATTATTTATTCAAACATCTAAGTTTGGGCAGCAGCCACTGGAGAAACCTGTCAATCAAACAGGACAATAAATAGTAGTTTTCACTTACACATCAGATAGCTGCTCTTTCTCTGCTACCTCATTCTATTTCTATAATTCTCTACCTCATTCTATTTCTATAAATCTCAAAAATGCCCTTGTTATGTTCTACTTCTCCTTCTTCTATTTCCTCACCTCTTCCTCAGACTCTTATTTTCCTCTTTCTTGTCCTCCTTACTTTCTCCAACATTTTCCACCTGCTTCATGTTACTAGCCTGCTCTTGCTTCACTCGCTTTTTTGCCTTGCCCTTTTTCCTTTTGACCTTCCCTTCCTGAATATTTTGGACAAGGAGATAAAGTAATATAAGCTTATGGCTATTTTCTACTCTTGAGCTACGATATCTAGAGTTATGATATACTGTAGGACATATGGCCAATATCCCCTTCCTGTTTCCTCTCACCTGTGGGTACACTCCTGTCATTTTCTGCGCCATTTCCTGGAGCAGCTTCCTGCTGTTCTCACTCAGGTTGGTGATGGGGGCCAGGCGAGGGCTTCCTGTATTGGTGATGGGGGCCAGGCAAGGGCTTTCTGTATTTCCTCTCACCTGTGGGGCCACTCCTGACATTTTCTGGAGCAGCTTCCTACCGTTCTCGCTCAGGTTGGTGATTGGGGCCAGGCGAGGGCTGTGGTGGTATGGTAAGTACTCCACAGCAGGCGGAGCAACAATGACAGGGACAGGGCTGGGAGGAGTCAGAGGCTTTGGGACATCCTCTGGAGAGGGCAGGGCCCGTAGGGCTTCAGCCAGGGTCCAGGGTGCTGAGGTCACAAGAGGAGAAAGGCAAGTCTGGCCAGGCACAGGACCAGAGACTTTCCCTGGGCTCTGTAATACCAGAAACAACAAACAAACTGTCAGGACAGTGCTATGTTATACACAATCTCTAGATATACTGTATAACTAATCTATAAATACATTAGATACATGACTACACTCAATAAGTAAGAGTAACTTACAAAGCGCTGGACTTCATACTTCTTTGCTATGCTGGTCTTCATTTCTGCCATGCTCTCTACCATTTCGGCCATCTCTCCAGTGCATTTCTTGAAAGCCACTTTCAACCTTTCCAAGTCATTCAGCCAACTGTCCAGGTCTACTGCCTCAAGATCTCATTTTGCTGCAGTTTCTCTTCATCACTTGGATCAGTGCCCTCAACTCCTCGCCCCTCCTCCCATTGTCTTCCCTATTCACATCTTCATCCCTCAGTCTTTCATCCTTCCTCCTCCCCATCCACTTCTCAATCCAGGCTCTGAAGCATCCCTCATTCTTCTTCTGCCTCTCTTGGTTGATGTCCAGACCGTCATTGACCGTCTTCAGGCCTTCCTCCAGGTCAAGCTCTATGGAGGCCAGGTTTTCTTTAATTCTCCTCAGGCTCTCCTCATTGGTGTTGGTCCACTGTGTCTTCTTGTCCAGCTGCTGCCTGCAGGGCCGGACAGAAGGGACCACCTCCATCTGGCGTGACACCTTCTTCAGGGCACTCACAGAGGCAGGGAGAGGGATGTTGGGTTTGGCCACAATAATATGTACAGACATCGGGTCAAACAATTGAGATGTGACACACACTAGTGATGCGCGGGTTGACTCATAACCAGAAGTCCTGCGGTTATATCCACAGGGCGGGGGATTTAGGGTCATGAAATATTGTTGAATAAACAGAAAACAATACATTAAAAAATCCATAAATGTATAATTATTGTGCAAGTTATATCTATAGGCTATTTGGCATTAGTGTGTAAGCCTAAACTTTAGGGCATAACTTGACGCGCGCCAGATAGACTACACACCAATCACCAAACGCTTTAATTCAATAAGAGAAAAGCTACTAAATGGAAAGTTGAAAATAAAGAAGGGACGGCCAGAAAAGTAATGTTTGGAAAATATTTGGTGAAGTGTTAAAAGAGGATGATGGCAGTGCCTATGTTATGTTTGATGATTGTGAGGCACTATAGAAATTCGACAGTCACAAGAGGGGGATTCAAATAGGCCTATGGCACGTCAAGGGAACAAACAGCCTACTGTTCAGATGAGTTAGATGGAAACTGAAATCTGGACACTGACTGTAGATCTTTAACCTCTCACAGTCTTAATATTAACTCCTGCAGAATTAAGCATTTCTTGCAGTAAAATGATAGGCTACACCAAATGTAGGCTTTATTTTGACTCGGGAACAGCAGTGGAGAAATATGATTTCTTTCAGCATCTTGAGGGAATGCAAATGCGCAGCTAGGGACTGCTTTATCAGCATCATAAAAGCTGATAATATTTCAACCACATAAAATGTGCATCCAAGCCAAACTGAAATCTTATCAGAAACATGTCTGGTCGTTTTCAACCCGTCAAACTGATGTCATTTGGAAATTTTGCACAGAAAATGTTTCCCTTTTGATCTTAAGTTATTGCATTTTCTTCTTGATCCCTAAAAGTTTTTGGTTTATTTAGTCTTCTATCTAATTATAGACAAGTTGACTAACAAATAGCCTACCAAAATGTTGGAAATTATAAGCAGAAACATATCCAAACTAGGCACAAAAAAATCCTGCACCCCCTGCTAAGAAATCGTTCTGACGGTGTTCTATATTTGCGGGTTAGGGTCAGGTGCGGGCCTCAGATTTTCACTTTATCACATATAGTCGGGCGGTTGCGGATGGGTTATTAGCAATTGCGGGTGGGTTCGGTTGAACAAACAGCTGACCCGCGCACCACTAACACACACACACACACACACACACACGTAAGAGCCTACCAGTCGAGGGTCCTTCAGTGAAGCCCCTTTTCTCAGTGGTTCCTTTGAAGGCCCTGGACTGTCCTCAGCAGAGGCATCATTGCCATTATCACACTGTGTGTCAGAGAGCTAGTTGGTCATAGTCCATTCTCCACATTCAGTCAAAGAGTTACTCAAATACATGCTGCAGAACATACCAGAAAGTCTGACTCATCGAAGGAGTGGAGAGAAAGATCGTCGTCCTCTACTATATCCCTCACTTTAAGCCTTGTCACCTTTCCATCCTCCTCATCCTTCACTTTCAGCAGTGGTGTCCTCCTTTCATGATCCTCATCATCAGACTGGGTATCAGAGTCAACTAGTCAGAGACTATTCTCCTTACAGTGATGTCACTCAACAAAGACATGGTGTACAACTGTCTTACCTCAGATTCACAGTCAGTGAAGGAGTAGATAGAGATGTCATCAGAGTTGGAGGATGAGATCACCCCATCATCATTTCTATCCATCAGCCGAGTCACCCTTCCAGACTGAGGAGACAGACAAAGGCATGTACTTAGGGCAGCCATAGAATACACTGGCATTGACTGTCAAGAAAATGTTGAATATTTAGGCAATCCAACATAGTTGTACAAGTAGTGAGTAATTTATGGGTAATTGAAAATGCAAGTGTATTGAAATGCAATAAATGCAACTCCCATAACATTAGGGATGGGGCTAAAGACTTTCCATACTGTAGGATTCTTTAGCATTTCTCTGTTCAAATATTTTTTTATTGAACACACACAAGAATGGTGTATAGGTATGAAAGACATGTGTACAGTTCTTATCTAAACATAAGAGAACAGACATGAACAACAAGACCCAGAGTTCTGGACACAAAACAAATATTACAAAACACGACATACAGAACAGGGACAGGTAGAAAGAAAAAGGGTATATGTAACCCCCCCCACTTATCCCCCCCTATTCCACCCTATTCCCCTCCCGACTGCTCGAGTGTCAGGGCCAGCACACGCTGCCCAAAGGTAGATTACAATATGACAATTGAGAGTGCGTTAAAAAGTACAAATTCACAGCACCGACTGGTCCAGGTAAGAGAGGAAAGGCTGCCAGATTTGATCAAATGTTGATAATTTATTGTTCAGAATATATCTAATTCTTTCTAAGTGTACAGTTTTTGCCACTTCGCTGAGCCATAATTTGGTAGAGGGCGCTTCCCTCCTTTTCCAAAACAACAAGATTAATTTTTTTGCCGAAATGAGACTGTAAGAGATGAGTTGTTTTTGGGAGTTGGTTAATCCGTTTAGGGAATCGGACACTCCCAGGATTATCAGAAGCGGGTCTGGGTCTATTGAAGTCTCCAGAACTTCAGAGAGGACCCCAAATATTCCACACCAATAACCATACAGACTAGAGCATAGGGCAAAGCAGTGGAGTAGTGGACCCTGCTCAGCCTGACATTTATCACACATAGGGGATGTATCAGGAAATATCCTATGCAGTTTAGTTTTGGAGTAGTGTAATCTGTGTAATACCTTAAATTGTATGAGACGATGTCTGGAGTTAATGGAGCAGGTGTGGATATACTCCAAGCTATCCTCCCAGTCTGCCACCGAAATATCAGTCCCTAGTTCTTCCTCCCATTTTGCCTTAATGGCATCTGTAGAGGGTGCGCTAACAGATTGAAAAGCGTCATATAGACGAGATATCAGTTTGTCTGAGGTGGGGCATATTTTTATGCATCCGTCAAACATGGAAGGTTTAGCATTCTCAAATGTTGGGAGGTGTTTTCTAACATAGTCTCTAATTTGTAGGTATCTGAAAAAGTTACTTCTGGGAAGGTTATAAGTTTCCCTCAGCGCTTCAAAGGAAGCAAAGGTCCCTCCTATATATAAATCCCCTATGGTACTTATCCCCAACTCTCCCCATCGCTCAAAGGTGTTATCAAGGTTAGAGGGGGCAAAGGAGGGATTCCTGGCAACAGGGAGCATGAATGATATTGGTCTAAGCTCAAAGTGGACTTTAATTTGCTTCCAGATTCGGACTGTGCTATGTATAATAGGATTGTTATGGTAAAGTGACATCTCCAGATTAACAGGTGACAAAATCACGGCACCAATAGAGAAGGGGTGACACTCCTCCCGCTCCATGCTAAGCCAGCTGGATGGCGGGGTTGCGTCATCCAGCAAAAACGTAACAGCGCGGAGGTTAGCGGCCCAATAGTAAAATATAAAATTTGGGAGAGACAATCCTCCTTCCATCTTGGATTTACATAGGTGTTTTATACCTATCCTGTGTGTTTTATAATCCCAGATGAAAGGATTGATAATAGAGTCCAGTTGTTTATGAAATGATTTAGGTATGAATACTGGGATGTTCTGGTATAGGTAGAGCAGTTGTGGGAGGAAGACCATTTTAATGGCATTAATTCTTCCGAGCAGAGAAATTGGGAGTTCTCCAAAACTGTTTGTTTGCCTTGAGATTTTGCATCAGAGAAGGGAAATTCTCTTTAAATAGTAAGGAGTATTGTTTGGTAACTACAATTCCAAGGTAGATACATTTTTCTGAAGATAACTTAACTGGAAGATGTTCTAGCCAGGAGGTGTTTTGCAACCGTATGGGCATTAATTCCCTCTTGTTCCAATTTATTCTATATCCCGAGAAGGTACCAAACAAATTAATCACCTCAAGAATAGCTGGAATACTAGCGTGGGGTTCTGTTACATAGAGGAGAATATCATCTGCGTATAGGGAAATCTTATTTAGAGTATCTTTAGTATTATAGCCGTGTATTGCTGAATGAGATCTGATCGCTTGAGCGAGAGGTTCAATAATTAGGGCGAAGAGCATAGGCGACAGCGCACAACCCTACCTTGTCCCTCTGTGGAGGTTAAATCGGGGCGACATTGATTGGTTAGTGAGTATTCTCGCACAGGGGTTCCTATATAAAAGCTGGATCCAATTTATGAACCCATCTCCAATATTAAATTTCTGTAGGACCTTGAATAGATAGGGCCACTCAACTTGGTCAAAGGCCTTTTCGGCGTCAAGAGATATAACGGCAAGGTCCACGTTAGGTAACCTCTGAGAATACATAATGTGAAGAGGCGCCTGAGATTGAAGAATGAGTTTCTATTAGGGATAAAGCCGGTCTGGTCCGAATGGACCAATTTGCCAATTAAAGTGCTAAGCCTGTTAGCCAGAGTTTTTGCTAAAATCTTTTGGTCTGTATTAAGGAGGGATATTGGTCTGTATGACCCTACCTCTTCCGGATCTTTACCCTTCTTATGTATAACTGTAATAAACGCCTCATCCAAAGTAGATGGGAGAGCTCCATCCTCATTGGCCCGAACCAACATTTTGTGCAGGTAGGGAGATAGCATGTTGCTGAATGTTTTATAGAATTCACCAGGGTATCCATCTGGGCCCGGGGTCTTGCCACTCTTTAGAGATTTAATTGTTTCTCTAATTTCTTCAAGAGATATTTCCTTATTCAGGAAGTTAGAGTCTTCCTGGTTCAGGGCAGGAAGATTACAGTCCTCCAAAAAGTTATGCATAATTAAGGGATTAGGATCCGCTTTAGATGTATATAGAGTCTCATAAAACTGACGGAATCTGTCATTGATGTCTTTGGGGGAGGAGAGTAATTCCCCAGATGCAGATTTAACTTTGTGAATCATTCGGTCACTCACGTTTTTTCGAAGTTGTCTGGCGAGTAATTTGTGTGGTTTGTCACCAAACTCAAAATATTTTTGCTTGGCATAGAGAAAAGATTTAGCAATTTTAGCCGAGAGGATCTGATTGTATTAAAATTTTAAAGACATAATTTGTTTATGTTTCTCCATAGATGGATGTCTAGCATTCTCCCTATCCAGTAAGTGAATTTGTCCCTCCAGTTCTACCAATTTTTTTCTGTTTTGCCTACTGGCAGTCTGAAAGGAGATGATACAGCCTCTCAAATAAGCCTTCAGCGTTTCCCACAATAATGCTGGGGAAGTCTCTGTGTTGTCGTTGGTATCAAAGAAAAATGTAATTTGGTCTTTAAGATGTTCACAGAATGTTGGTTCTGTGAGGAGCTGAGGATTCAACCTCCAGACCCTCTCGTTTGGTACGATGTCACCCAATCTCAGGGAGAAGATGAGTGGACTGTGGTCAGAGATTATAATATCATGATATCTCACATTACAGGTATAGGGGAGTAGTTTAGCATCAACCAAAAAGTAGTCAATTCGAGTATATACATTGTGAACATGAGAGTAAAAGGAGTATTCCCTACCCGTAGGATTAGAGATCCTCCATATATCAAATAAGTTAGAATTTTTTATGTAGGTATTCAAGAATTCGCTTGAATAGGAGGTAGGGGTTCGCCGGGTAGAGGATCTATCCAAATATTGGTCTAGTACACAGTTAAGGTCCCCTCCAATGACCAGATTAGTATGGGAGATATCTGGAATCAGGGCAAGGACTCTTTTGAAAAAAGAGGGGTTATCAATGTTTGGCCCATAGATATTTAGTAGAGTTACAGAAGTAGAATGGATCTCTCCTATTACGATCACATAACGACCCTCTTTATCCACAATAGTGGTTTTATGTAGAAAGGGAATTCCTTTCCGTACCAGAATCGCTGTGCCTCTCGTTTTGGCAGAGAAGTTAGAGTGATACACTTGTCCCACCCACTTACATTTAAGTCTGTTATGAGATTTGTTTTTCAGATGGGTTTCTTGCAAAAATATAATATCAGACGAAAGTGCTTTCAAGTGGGCTAGGACCCTGCCTCTCTTAATTGGTTCGTTTAAACCCTTGACATTCCAGGAAGTGAATGTAAGTCCCGCCCTCCTCTCATTTGTAGTTCCTATGGTGGCCTGCATAACATGTAACTCACTAAAAAGGTAAGAAAGCGCACCAAACCATCACGATCAGCATATGTAGCACCTACACCCGAGCAGTATCCAACCCACCCCTCCCCCCCCGCAAGCACCTTTACTCTCCACCCTGTTCCCCTACTTTCCCCAACCTTTACCCCCCCCCCCATCAACCCACATTTAACAGGCATACACACATAGGACAGAAATAAATATGAAAATAAAAATAACAAACACATTGTCTGGCCGATGCCAAAAAAGCACGGCGCGCCCTCGAACAAGAGGTAAAACACAAATAAAATCCCAACTATGCGCTCACCTCTCGCTATCCTAGAACTTCTACTAACATATGAACTGAGGAGGCTCCCGCACTTAAAGTGTTCAATTAGCATCTAATAAACCTAAACAGAATAAGTTGCAACTTAAACATATTGCGCACTTAAGGTTAATCTTGGGTCAATCCCTGAGATAAGCAAGATGTATCATCACAAGATTCTATTGCTAAGCAATACCGGTCTAAACATAAACCATCAGTAACCGACATAGACAGCAGGACAGTTACATATTGTGGGTTAGGAGAAGGGAACAAGGATTTTGATAAATTGAACGTACCCCCCAATCAAAAAAATAACAAAGTAAATAAAAATGTAAAAAAATTAAAAAATGTAAAAATAATAATAATAATATACATTATTTTCAAATAATTTAAAAAAAATAGTGATTTATATATACATATGTGCACACATACACATCCACACACACATACATGTGCATACCTACATACATACACACACACACATACGTATATATATATATATATACGCACACACACACACATATACACACGTATACACGCACACATACATACACACACCCCAAAAAATATATACATATAAAATAAATATTCTTAAATATATACAGATACATACACACGCATACACACATACATCCATACACACACATCTACATACACAAACATGCATACCCCAGAATAATAATCTATACAAATTTAAAATATACACATACATAATACTAAAATGCTAAGAGAAAATAATAATAAAGTACAAATAATTATTATTATATGTACGCACAGGAATAATGTAAGAATTGAAAAATAAATAACGAAACAAAACAAAAATGGGGGAATATAAGTATATCCATCCGAAAGTGTCAATGATCCGACCTGGAAGGCCTCCCAAACAGGCATCGCTCTAAACCCAGTCGGAATGAAAGTGAAATTAACGTTAAGTGAGAGCTCTGACCGCCCTCCATTGGTCAGCTCATCGTATTACATGTTCGGTAGCCCTTGCTGAGACCGTTTAATACGGTTTCACCCGTTATGGTATGGTATGGTATGGATTCGAGTCCGTGAGCAGACCTTAACACACAATGACAAGGCACTCTAACCTGTACGGGGGATTGGTGTATATTCCCGGACAAACTTCTCTGCGTCCAGAACCGAGGAGAGCCAGATCTTCTCCCCGGAAGGCGGGGTAATTCTTAGTCTTGCAGGGAAGAGCAAGGCTGGGTGAAGATGGAGTTTGTAGAGTTTGGTCATGACATCTCTGTAGCCAGCGCGGTGCTTTGCCACATCGGGCGCATAGTCCTCATAGACACGAAAGGGGTGCCCTTTATGTAACAGGTTACCCCTCATTCGAGCCTCGCGCAGGATAAGATCCTTGGTCTTGAAACTGTGACAACAGATGATTACTGGGCGAGGACGCTGGCCCGGTCCAGGCACTGGGACAAGGGCGCGATGTGCACGGTCCACTAGGGGATCCGACGCCAAAACATCCGGTCCCATTGCATCCTTCAGTAGCTTGGCGAAGAAGTCGGTGGGGCGAGAGCCCGCCTCCACCCCTTCTGCCAGACCCACAACGCAAAGGTTATGCCGCCTGGATCTGCCCTCCAGGTCGACCACTTTCACAGAAAGCCTCTGCACATTATCCTGCAATGACGTGCATAGCATCTCTAACTCGTCGATCCTACCAGCGTTGAATTCAGAAGCTTTCTCAAGGTCCACAATACTCTGGCCCTGCGAAGCGACCGTTCGAATGGTGCTCTCGATTTTAGTGTCCAGTTCAGCAATAGTAGCCTTAAGATCCTCCGCTATAGCAACACGTAGTTCTCCCAAAGCCCGGGTAAGTTCTGTAAGTGTCACGTTGTTACCTGTGCCTTCCGCCATGTTTGTCTCGTTGTTTGGTGGGGTGTAGACCTCTGATGTGGATTTATTGTCCTTTGGTCGCTTATTACTAGGCATTTTCACATAGAAAGTTACAATATTGTATTAGTAAGAAAAGTTTGTTGTAACAAGTGCAATAAAGTAAGTTAGGTTAGATTATTTCGCAAAAAAGTTGCGGGAGCCTCTCACACACAGCCGTTCACTCCAACATGCTAGCTCCGCCCCATTCTTTAGCATTTCTAATGAATGATTGTCAATTCAACCAAGCCAACCAAAATGGCCATATGAATCAACAGATTGATCTATCTGTTCTGTCTCTATGGGAACAGCAGAGATGTCTGACCTGGCTAAGAGGCTCTGGATTGATGTCCCATCCATCCCCAGATGTCTGTTCCTGCCCACAGCTCACAATGATTGGCTGTGAACAGTAAAGAAAAAATGTAACACTCTTTTGCTCATTTTGGCCTTGGAAATAACTTGGAAATAAATGATGTAGCTATCAATAAATAATTTAAGTAGCTACTGTTATGTGGTTGATTTGAATGTGACATACAGGCCTTTTGTGGATCTGAGGGGTCTGCACTGAAGTAGACTGTCAAGACAATATTCCATTTCAAATGTGGTTAGATAAGGAGGGATATCTGCACTTGCTTTTATTGTGATAACTGCAGTTTGTACATGCAGCATAACTAATGTTTATGTGTTATTGTTTTCAGGTCAGATTTGACTTACAGGCCTTGGCCTTCTGCGCACTTTGCCGGTTGGCCACATCACAGAATCAGGGGTGTTCACCCTCACTGGATTCAACTGTCAACACAACACTCCATTTAAAAGGTGATAACAAAAACAGAAGATTTTTAAAATATATATATATATATTTGATATTTAACACATAAGGGCGGCGCCTTAAAGCTCTTTTGATTCACTCATCATTACGATTCATCTTGCTTTCTGAGGGATACATTTCCATCAATTGATTGGCACAAAACATATCCTGGCACACACACGCATAAAGGGCATGTCCCAAATGGCACCCCAGTGCCCATATATTGCACTTATTTTGACCTGAGTCCAATGGGCACAGTAATAGTAATAGGCAATAGTATTTATTCTCTGCACAGTGTCAGCTAGGGCAGACTATGCACCTGAAACAACCTGACTGAAGAAAGCGATTGTACTGATTGTATCAAAGCTGAACACAGTTTATGTAGTGAATTTATGCTTGGTTACGTCACAATAGGTCACAGTTTTATGGCCGCGCATAATACGT